>NC_045158.1:27438824-27456324 GCF_900700415.2 Clupea harengus | reverse complement strand
GATGTTGACCGATAGCAAGATCATACAATACAACAGGTACCACAGACAGGTGACGAAACCAGGTGAGACCGCCCCAATGCACGACTAGGATAGATTACCCAGTAAATCAACTGCCATTTTCAATATTTCATATTGGCATGTGTCTTCCTGTGGTATCTGGTGTGTGCGTGTGTGTGTGTATCAGTATGCGTGTGTTTGAACTTTGCGTGTGTTTGCTCCCAAAGTTCAAAACGCCATGAAAGGGCTGAAGTTTGCATGAATCTCTAAGGAGAGGAGAGCACCGAGGTCAAAGTGTTTATGTTATCAGAGAACATTAACCATTAACGCTCACAAACAGACACACATTAACCAGCCACACAAACACAAAGACTGTGTACTTCAGTTCCTCTCAATACCCCCCCCCCTCCCCCCACACACACACACACAGACCAAAGACTGACAAAACATATTAACAACAACAAAATAATCATATGCTATTTTCTAGACTTTTTTTGTGTTGTTGAGCCTGTGTATTGGAGTTTGTGTATATGTGGAATAAATGACAAATGCGAGATGTGTGTGTATGTGAGAAGAAAGTGTGTGTTTCAATGTGGGTGACATGCTCTCCCTCCCACCCACCCACACACCCACACACACACACACACACACACACACACACACACACACACACACACACACACACACACACACACACACACACAGTTACTCTGACATACTCACAATATACCACATACTGTTCCATTTGGCATCGTTAAAGAAGATGGAGGACTGGCTGGGGGGAGGGGGCACTGCCTTGTAATCCCTCTTGACCCGCCTCCGTACCACCTGCTGCTCGACCCAGCTCACCTGTAACACACACACACCACAGGCACGCGTCACACACATCACATCACATCACGTCACACACAGTCAGACACATGCTGCACATACACCTACCCACAAAATATCCATGATTACACCCAAACACAGAACGATTACCATTATACAAATTACACATAAGCACTGTATCCACCAATATGCACAATCAACATATTTTTTGCGGAAATTCAAGATGGCAAAAGCCTCGAAGCTCAAGGTCCACATCTCTACCCCGCGCCTGTTTTATAGTTTAAGATCGGGGTTAGGAGTCGAGAGGATTTAGAAGATGATCAACGTCTCAACGCAGACAGACATTCAGGAGAAGGAAAACCAGACGGTGTGACTCATGGAGACGGAGGTAAAGGTCTAGGATGGGTAGAGAGGGAAACATTGAGAGATGAGTGACCGAAGAAAAAGGTTTAAGATGGGTAGAGAACACACGGGGAGAGATGAGAGAGGCTGAGGCAGAGGCAGAGGCAGAGGCAGAGGCTGAGGCAGAGGCAAAGGCAGACTCCCACTTCATTTCTGTGTGAGCTGAGCTGTGAAGTTTATAGGTGTTTTTCAGGAGCTTTAAATCTCTTTACGGCTTCAGTGAGACAAGCCATAAAAACAGCAGGGGTGTGTGTGTGTGTGTGTGTGGGGGGGGGGGGGCAGGTGGAGAACATACAGAGGAAATGAATTGAGAGGAAGAGGTATGAACAGAAACCATACGAGAATGGGGATTATATCTCTCACACACACACACACACACACACACACACACACACACACACACACACACACACTCTGAAAACCATACGTTTTGAAAAACCTATTTCAGCTCCTTTCCTAGTGATGGCTGATCTAGATCCGTGTTCTAACAGTCCAGATTTTTATCATAATGTCAACTAAAGCGTCAGAATGGCTGAAAGGCCAGAGGCCATCAAACATAGACCAGGGAATGGCACAATGAGGACACGCTGGCAAGACAGACATTGACTGCCATAGGACCTATAACCAGGACAAATGGGGAGGTAAAGACGGGACAGAGCACAGCTCTGATTGGGACATGTCTGGGACATTTGGGGACATTTGGTGCAACGACTCCAACTACAGGGTCACCGGTGCACACGCATGTGAACACCCACGTGGTGTGTGAGTTACCTTAGGCTCCATAGATATGAAGCTGTGTTGGCCGAGGCTGGAGAGGGTGGATCTCTTTATCGTGCGGCTGTGGAAGAAGTGGTAGTAGTCTTTCAGGTCACCGATCTACGGGAGTGACAACACACAAACCAAACCACGTCAGTTCTGTACACAAATATTTACAAAATATACAAAACGTTCATCAGCGGTGCATGCACAGGCATTAGAGTTGAACACACGCACAAACACAGGCCTAATGTGGGATTACGGCCAGGTAGTCTGACATTAATTATACAGCAGCAGCTCGGCACTGGAAAAAATGACACCAGACGTAATATCACTTTACACACACACACACACACACACACACACACACACTTTTGCAAGCCCACACAGGCTAGAAAACGTTTTGAGACGTGAAGTTAAAAGCCGTGCGGCTGGTGAGCTGGGTCTGTGCCCACTTTGATTTTGATGGTACTCCAGCCTCTGATTGAAGCTTCCATAGAGAGACAGTTAAAATGACAAAATTGTTTGAATTAGATGAATGCACTTATAGGCATTTATAGGTGGAAAACCTTGCCTTTGAACACTAAATTCATTACAGAAACATTTCGACACCGAATATTTTAATACGAATCATTTATAAGCACTTAAAAGCTAATTATCAATCTGACGTCAAGTCAAGAGCAGTAATACTGGAAAGACCAGGCAGTGTGTTGTGCATATGACCACTCGGAGCGAGGGACACGGAAAAGAGTGTGCACTGTTCCAACACAGGCAAAGGTTTGTTTGGAATCAGTGTTTGTGGAGCACACTGTGTTTGGCTGGGAATCTAAATCTCGGGGGAAAACAGTGTGTCCACAGACAGACACAGCATCACATGTGCTTGCTGAGTAATGTGAAGATAGACACAATGTGTGCCGAGTGATGTGAAGCTGGACACAATGTGTGCCGAGTGATGTGAAGCTGGACACAATGTGTGCTGGCTGGCCCGGTGATGTGAAGCTAGACACAATGTCTGCCGAGTGATGTGAAGCTGGACACAATGTGTGCCGAGTGATGTGAAGCTAGACACAATGTGTGCCGAGTGATGTGAAGCTAGACACAATGTGTGCTGGCTGGCCCGGTGATGTGAAGCTGGACACAATGTGTGCCGAGTGATGTGAAGCTGGACACAATGTGTGCCGAGTGATGTGAAGCTGGACACAATGTGTGCCGAGTGATGTGAAGCTAGACACAATGCGTGCCGAGTGATGTGAAGCTAGACACAATGTGTGCCGAGTGATGTGAAGCTAGACACAATGTGTGCCGAGTGATGTGAAGCTAGACACAATGTGTGCCGAGTGATGTGAAGCTAGACACAATGTGTGCCGAGTGATGTGAAGCTAGACACAATGTGTGCCGAGTGATGTGAAGCTAGACACAATGTGTGCCGAGTGATGTGAAAGCTGGACACAATGTGTGCCGAGTGATGTGAAGCTAGACACAATGTGTGCCGAGTGATGTGAAGCTAGACACAATGTGTGCCGAGTGATGTGAAGCTAGACACAATGTGTGCCGAGTGATGTGAAGCTGGACACAATGTGTGCCGAGTGATGTGAAGCTAGACACAATGTGTGCCGAGTGATGTGAAGCTGGACACAATGTGTGCCGAGTGATGTGAAGCTAGACACAATGTGTGCCGAGTGATGGTGTTGTGAAGCTAGACACAATGTGTGCCGAGTGATGTGAGACTGGAAGCACCACTTGCTGGGAAATGTGAGGATGGAGAACGAATGAATGAAATCAACATTTACTAACCACGCAATCTGTGTGTGTGAAACTAGGAGCTGTGTGTGTGTGTGTGTGCAGCAATGAGAAGCTGGAGCAGACATGTGCAAAAGGAACTAAGGCATGAATCTGATCAGTGTGTGTGTGTGTGTGTGTGTGTGTGTGTGTGTGTGTATAGAGTGAGGTGGCACTGGATATGATGTGTAGAGAGCGGAGATGATCTGCCTCGGGTAGAATTTGGTCCATTTGTGCATACATGCAAGAGGACATGGTGTTAGCATGAAAACAGATCGTTGGTTTTTCTTCTGCTGAGGTAAGAGTTATGGAGGTAGAGTGAGTACGAGTGTGCCTGGGTATGAACCAGAGAGAGCGAGTATGTGTGTGTGTGTGGGTACGTGTATGTGTGTGTGTGTGGGTACTTGTATGTGTGTGTGTGTGTGGGTACGTGTATGTGTTTGTGGGTACGTGTATGTAGGGGTGTGTGTGTGTGGTGGGGGGGGTACTTTTATGTGTGTGTGGGTACATGTATGTGTGTGTGTGTGTGTGTGTGTGTGTGTGTGTGTGTGTGTGTGTGTGTGTGTGTGTACGTGTATGTAGGGGTGTGTGTGTGTGGTGGGGGGTACTTTTATGTGTGTGTGGGTACGTGTATGTATGGGTGTGTGTGTGGTGGTGGGTTACGTGTATGTGTGCACACGCAGGTTCTCCTCCATGTTGGAACATGCCGAGACACACGCCTGCAGGAACAGATCACTGAAGTCTCTTCATAACTCCCATCTGCTCTATACCATACACACAGACAATACTTCCGCAGTCATCCACACGCACACACACACACACACACACACACACACACTTATTAAGGAGCATACTCTTACGCACAGTAACGCTGACATGCACACACACATTTACCCAAAAGCGACTAACACCAAAGTGCAGATATACTCAATCTGTGCTTCCTGAGAAGTGAACAAAAGACCTTTGTGTGGAGAATGCCATCAACCCCCTGAGCTACAGCAACAACACATACATTTTAAAACACTAATTAACATAAAGATGATCATTTCATCCAGCGAATTGTGGGTAAGTAAAAATCACAGCAGCTCTGTAATGTACACACTAACCTGGCACTTAACACCTACACCTAACTTCAAACATTAACACTCTCATATACACATATGCATTCATGAAACATATACTCTTGACCTGATATATATATCCGTACACATATGTGTACATACATACCTACATATATGTGCTCTAATGCATGCACTCGTATAACTAGATATGACTGTTTATTCTTACTCTGACAGATTCCCACCCTGTAGAAAAAAACAAACATGTCATCCTTTCCTAACACCTTAAACCCTGACCCCTGAACCCTGACCCTGCTGTGGGTTGGTCAGCAGAGGTCAGCCTTGGTGACGTTTCACCAGTGCCTTGAGCAAAGAGATGCCATACACACACACACACACACACACACACACACACACGGCCATGTCTGAACATACACAAAATCACAAGACACAACAAAATACACAAACACATTCATGTCAAAATAGACTCTTATTCACGTGTTAAGGCACACTGATGTCAGAGCGTTTTCTGTCTATCAGCAGCGCATGCACTTCAACTATCACTCTCCAAGAAAGTGGAGCCCTCTGATATTGTGAAACACTGTGGACTTCTACCCCTGCCTCTGAGGGACACACACCCGCTTCCGGACACACACACACACACACACACACACACACACACACAAGCATTGATTAATCACTGCTTATATTGTGTGTGCACACAGTGCTTAATGATTAATACACACGCTATGAACTAATTGAAAACTTTTTTTTACAGATGTTGTAAAAAAAAAAATACCACACATAAACACACGAAGTAGCTTACTCATCAAAGCCTGAGATAGCGGGGTTCACTTCTAATGCCAAAACGAGACTTCTAATGCCAAAACGAGGTTAGCGCAAAGCATTCTGGTAAAACAAGTATAAGAATGCCGGCCACATCAACAACGCATATCCAAGCGACCTGCTTTTTCACACAAACCTCCCCTCCGAGCTGATATAACTATGTGGGCAAGTTCGCGTGTGTGCCAGTAACTAAAGATCCGGCCAAAGTCAGAAGTCATGGCTCGAGGAAACAAAGTTGTTTACATTCCTGGACTTTGGTTGCTTGGTTAAGCCCTGATACTAGACAAACGTTTCTTTCAACGCACCCGAGGATAAATTGATAGATTTGACCTAAAGGCAAAAGTAACAAGAGTTCGTGTTTCTGGAACACGCTATCCCGACCCCACATCACACATCTGCAGTCGCCTGCTAGCTTCCGCCTGGGGCTCCCATCCCCCGACTAGCCCAGACTTCCAATGGGACACCTGTTGTTCCGCTCGCATGAAGAGAAGTCGGCTCGACTTTAAAATACACGCGCCTTTGTTTCCCCGTTATAATAATATTGAGAAACATGAGCAAACCAGCTGGGGACTCAAGGGAGTTGAAACACTCCTCACCACGGCACATTGTTTGTCAGGAGAAACTTCTTTCCCTGAGGGTGGAGCGGTTCCAGCAGGGCTAATCTTGACGTTTGAACTTCAAAACCTCAAAATCAGTGAGCATGACAAATCTCCTTGCAAGAGACCGTCTCATACAAACAAGCAGCAAAGCTAAATGATAGGTTCTAAAAACACGTAGCTCGTGGGTAAAGCGCATTTGCTGACAGGCAACTCCTGAAAGACACCTACCTGACCAAGGTTCTTATAGCCGTATTTGCTGGCTATCCGCTCGGCGAAGTCTGGTCCCCCCTCTATCAGCACTGCCCAATGGTTGGTGTAAATCCGAGCTTCACAAGGGGGAGACGTAAAGCCGAGCCACAACGGGAGGACGCAAAGCAAGCAGCCTCTCGCGGCACCGTTCCAAACCATCTTCCCTTCTGTTCCTTCCCGCGCGCTTCTCTCGCCTCCCGTTAAGCTAACAACCAAACTTGGTCTCGTCTCGCGTAGGGATTCTCATAGAACCGTCCGTTTGACCTCCACATACGCTACGAGATACGGGCACGAGATGTGAACACGATACGAGCCCTGAAGCGCTGGACCTGCGTTGTTCAGCGCGCTGCTGATGGAGGTCTGGAAGTTGGCGTTGCTCTTGCGACCGTGCTCCGTCGCGCCGGAGGGGGGGAAGTGTGTTTGTACGGCTCAAGTTAAAGTGTTTCTCAGGAACGGGGCTGCTACTCCGTCTCCCTTTGCTTTAAGTGGTGAAATGGCTACAGCGCCTCCCCCAAATAAGCGGCTCCAGTCCGGAGAGCCTGGTAGCCAACCCAAGGGCGGCTCGCGACTCCGCTGGGTCTTAAAGACACACGCTGATTTATCTACCTCGAAGTTCAGAGAACAGACGAATATCAGGCGATTAGGCTTTGATGCATGTGGAAAACAAACGCAACCGATCGTCTTCACAGGTTCAGAAACTCAAACGTTAGGCCTACACAAGGTTCCTCAAAGCTTTTCCCCCGCGAGTTAATCTATGCTTGCATTGAAATTGAGTAGTCCTGATGGAAACAGACACACGCGACCCAGGGAATGTCCACTCGTAAACAATTAATCAAAATGCCTGTTGATAATTTAATGAATCAGCATCTGCCGTTACTTTGTCTCCCACACAGATAGCCTACATTTCACTTCATCACACATTCGGAGTCTTTTATAAGTCTGTCCGCAGAGAGAATAACTTGCCTATCTTGGCACAAAAGGACGGGGACAGACAGTCTTAGGATAACGCCGTACCGGGCTCTCTGAACATAAACAACTTTTAAGTCACAATTTTTCTGCTGCAGTTTCATGCGCTCACACCATAGCCAGAGCGACGTTAAGGAATATATAAATCTAGTTAAGGGCTCAGCCATATAAACCGTTTTATTTCTGCCAAATGTTATGTCTGTATCAAACAATTAAAGATCCTTTTCAACCTGTTCCTCCCCCCAACAGCCCTACTCGTAGTATTTGCATCATTATGTGCTCCAGCGTTCCGCGTCAGTCTGATTCGCTGATTGGTTGATTGATCTTTGTTTTCGCAGTGGTTGCCCAGAGTAACCCTTAGCACGCGGGACAGCAAATACACTGTGCGCTCTGTTTGGTCTCCAGCACAAGTGCGAATCAGCATAATTGCACTAATTGCAGCCAATTTCTTGGTGAATGGAGTCGCAGGGACAAGAATATCTCACGGTCCTTATGCACGAGATGAAAGGGACGAAAACACCCCGTGACCGCGGCTATTCAGCACGCGCGTTGGTTTGTCATTTAAAAGAGCGCAGTGATTTTAAGGACCCAGCTCACGAAACACGCGGGCATCTCTTTCACTCGCTGCTTGGGGAGAGGGATTCCGCTAGAGACAAACCGTCAATCTGTCTCACAGCCAGTTTTTTTGTCGGACAGACACACACACGTATTTTTCGGAAGCGCCAACAGGGGTGATCACCCCCACCCCTCGTACATTCCTGCGCGCATTCCTTCTCTGTCTGAATGTATGGCGGTGGCCTGCTTGTGTGTGTTCTGTGTGAAATTCACTGGGCTCATTGGGCACGGCCATTTAAGGTAAACGCTGCGAACTGTAACGGTTTTACATGTGAGATGCAATAAACTTAAGTTTTTTGGGTAAAGTTAAATGTTTTTTTTTTCCTCAGTTGCATGGGTTTGGTCGCTTGGCACAAGGGCATGTTGGTTTGTAGTGGGTAGTAGGCTAGACTGTTTCGACCTTTTTGACCTGTGTTCAACAGTGACGTTGTTTACTGTCTACTAGGCATTGTGTGTCGGCTATTAACATTTTAACGACTTTATATTGTGGTGGTCTACGTGCAAAAATGAAAGGTTGTATCAAGACTCATACAAGCCTTTATTGTAACTGTATTACATTCATTCCTCTTCCCCTATAAATATACACCATAACAAGAGAAATGTTAATAAGGTTTGCAATGTATTAACTATACGTCTGCTTCATGATAATAAAGATGAACTAAATAATTGCCGACATAGATTTGAGGATATACCAACAATTAGTGCAAAGACGCTTGAATACTTTTAAGACAAAATGTGGAATTTCCGACTCACTTGTGCAAGCTCAATAGTAATATCCAAAAGCTTATGCAGACAAACATGCACAATGGAGGCTTGCAACCCAGGGTAAAAACGTATTGCGCAGAATAACCTCCAGGCATCGTTAGAATCAATTACTTTAATTTTCTAGCATGTCTGAACCTAATGCTATTCAGTAGTGTTTCGGTAATGCTTGAAGAGGGGAGGCAGTGCACGTTTCCTCTGCAAGGGAAGAAAGAGGGTGTTGTGTTCTGATTTCTTTTGCAAGAGGTTAGGTGAGGAGTTCTAATTTACAGAAGGGGAAGTGTGTCTGCCTTGGAGAGGTGTGACACACCAGTGTAGATTTGTTCAGCATGAGAAAAGAGTGATGTATTTAGGTTCTACAGTGGAGTAGTGGGGCTGTATGATGTTCTGGAAGACTGTATGATGTCCTCAACACTACCCTATAACCTCAGCTGTCATATATTAGTCCATGCCAGGTCTGAATTTCTCTAGTGGCCATGTGTTGTGTTGCAGTTAGTGATGCAGAACTGATTTTTAATTGCACTTTTTCAGTCCTTAAAAGAAATGCATGTGTTCCAACATTCACTGCTATTGTGTTGTCCAATAGTAAGTTATTTTCCCATGGAGCACAAACGTGCTTTGATCTATTCAGAAAAGACCTGTGTTGTGGAACCTACACAATGTTTTTTTTTGTGTGTGTTGAGCACACACACACCTGTGGGGCCGATGCCACTGTTGCTAGGGAAACATGATTGTGCTGAGGGATCTACTGCTGTAAAGACACAATGTGGCTTATCACTGCACTGCTTAACACAGACCTTTATGGAGACACCTTTTGTACATGACACCTGTTGTGTGGAGGAACCTGCTCTTCAAGGATCTCGAGTTGTATGAAGCACCTGCTGCACCAGAAAGACTTAACATCTGGTCCCGAAAAATGACTCCAAAAGAAATGTGTGTGTGTGGACCCCTGCTCAAGAAACATACCTTTGCTGGCACATCTGCGCTTTGTCCTTGTCCGCAAATTCAACTGTAGCATGAAAGGGGACCCGTGTGAGCTGATGATCCTGTTTCTTAAGGAAACATCTGCACTGCTAATGAATCACCCTCTCTACAAACCACTAAAATAACATGCACATCGTAAAACAATCCTTGAAATGGACATGGTGGTCCTCTCCTAATGCACAAACTCTGAGTTCCTTTGAAGTATTATTGCTTACTGTAGTAGACTAGTGATTGTTATGATTCTTTTTATTTCCTATATTTTACTATTTTTATGCCTTAATGTTCTCATGCTTTTATTTTCTATAATTTACTGTTTTTTATGATCATGCACTGACCTTTTGCTTTAAAAAAAAAAAAAATGTATGTGAAGCACATCGTTGTGCATGTATGTGAAGCACATTGAATGACCACGGTGTATGAATTGTGCTATATAAATAAAATTGCCTTGAGCGTGTTGGCTATACTCACACAGAGGATAATGCACAAACCCTGAGCGTGTTGGCTATACTCACACAGAGGATAATGCACAAACCCTGAGCGTGTTGGCTATACTCACAGAGGATAATGCACAAACCCTAAGAGTGTTGGCTATACTCACACAGAGGAAGCCAGAGAACAGAAAAATAGCTCCTGAGCACACCACTGAGCAGCCATATGGTGTGGATACACACACACACACACACGGACACGCGCACAAGCACACAGACAGACACGCGCGCCCACACACAGACACGCAAGCACGCTCTAATTGTGACTCTATGCAGGAGATGGGGTCTTCAGCAGTTTCACACAGGGCATTAACAGGATTAATACAGGTCTTCAGTAGTAACACATAATATCTTGGCCTAAAAGCTTGACAGTGGTAATGTGTTCAAATCTCTGCTTTGTGTTTATGGGTTTGAGGAAAGCCTCATCAAAAATTCCAAAGCTGAGCTACCATGTCTTGCTTCTCCATACACACACACACACACACACACACACACACACACACACACACACACACACACACACACACACACACACACACACACACACACACACACACACACACAAACATGTAAACACTCACACATGAGTACAGAATCATTACCAGCACTTAACTATGTCCATTGCTTAGAATTTTTATTTCCATGGCAACAGATTTTAAATATAAAATCTTTGGGTGGGGGCAGGATTAAAATGTTAAAGCGCCAATCAGAGTGCATCACATCACACCCACACAAACCCATCAGTAACCAGTCAACCAATCAGAAGTCTTCCCCGAGTCTCACCCACTTGGCCTGAGCCTCTCCCTCTGAGAGTTTCCCCCCCGTCTGCTACATCTTTCTACAGTATTCCAAAAGTCAACAAAAATAAAACGGCCACAACTTATCTTTACATTTACAGCATTTATAAATACATACAGAAATATCTTACACGGACAACCGATCGGAGAGGAGAAACTGACATGGGAGGGGCAGAGGATCTGTGTCACGGGGCAACACAGCGTGTATTAGTGTGTTGGGGGGGGGGGGGGGGCATGTCAGTTTGTCCAGTAAGCAGAGTTGCTGTAGCTGCTTTTGCCACTCTTCTGCTGCAGGCCGCTGTTCTGGCTGCGCTGCCCTGGGACACCCTGCTGGGAGGAAGTGCAAATCAACAATTTATACACAGTATAAGCACACACACACACACACACACACACACACACACACACACACACACACACACACACACACACACACAGTATTGTCAGGATAAACTGGGGGGGGGGAAGTCACAGATACCATGACATCCTCCATGCCCACGCAGACATTTCCTTACCCAACTCCTCATCTGTAGGCCCTCACACACAGCAGTCTTACCTGCATCATCTGTAGGCCCACACACACACACACACACACACACACACAGCAGTCTTACCTGCATCATCTGTGAATGTGGCTGTTGGTGGGCTGGCAGTATGTGCAGGAAGGGGGTGTGGCCATATGCTGTGGCTCCACCCAATGCTGATGGCAGACTGAATGGAGGGGGTGTGGCTGTATGAAATCCTGCCTTCTCAAATGACTGATAAGGAACAAAGACAACAAAGTTATATTCACATATAAAACACACACACACACACACACACACACACACACACACACACATCTTTAAACTTAAAAAGGATGCCACACTGAAGGACATACCGTCACTGAATTTATACATACAGCATTTAAAACCCAGACATACAACATGACATCAGCACACATGTACACACACACACACGTCCCACCTGCGTCTTACTGTAGGCACTCAGATCAGGGACCCCACTGCTTCCTGTGACGGTAGGAGACACGAAGAACTGAGTGAGGGACATAAGAGTGACCAGATGGCTCGTGTACTGCGTGAGGTGAGAGTGGGTATTTTTGCACATGTCCGACTCGAGTACCTTTACCAGTGTTGTTGATTCCCTTGGGTTGTGATTGGGCTGAACCCCCATATCCTTTACTGAACTCCGCCGCTTGAGAAAGATCATCAAAGCCTACACACACACACACACACACACACACACACACACACACACACACACACACACACACACACACACACACACGAAATCATTATGTACCTGAGTTAGAGGCCCAGCTCTCATACAACATACACAAGCCTGTGTGGATTGTAACTAGACAACACAACAGTGTTGTATTAAACAAACGTACCTGTGTAGGGTGGGTACTGTGTGGGCTGCTTGGCGTTGGCCTGCATGAGGAGGGGGTACTGGAAGGGACCAGGCATTGCAGGGTAGTAGGGCATAGCAGGGTAGCTGTAGCCTGGAGGCAGTGGTGGGCTGAGGAAGGCCTGGGCCTGGGCCTGGGCCTGTGCCTGGGCCTGCGCCTGCGCCTGCGTCTGCGCTTGGCTCTGAGCAGACTGCGCCTGCGCCTGCGACTGTGCCACTGCAGCCTGGTGGGGGGGGCCGAGGACAGGGAGGTGGGAGGGACTGGGGAAGCAGAGTCACCACGCCCAAATTTAGTGGTTTCACCTGAGAGAGAAAGTCGAGACAGAGATACATGCGTGTGTATGTACACTACCGTTCAAAAGTTTGGAATCATCCAGAGAAGGACAGTTTCCAGGAATACTCGTACTTTGTCCATCAAATAAGGCGCAAAAATGTATCAAAAATATAGTCAAGGCATTGACAAAGTTAGAAATAATGGTTTCTGCTAGAAATAACAATTTTGTGCTTGAAATTGCCTTCATCAAAGAATCTTTCATTTGCAGCAATTACAGCGTGACTGCTTGTTCACTAAATAGGTCTTGGATCATTTGGAGCAATACTTTGGGACTTGGGTGATAAAAATCGACTTCAGTCAAGCGCCATTCACTGGGTGTGGAGTAGCAATGAAGCTATGGTAAAATGCGATAATATCCCTCTTTGTAAAAGACTCTTATTACCCTGTACAAATTACATACTTTTTCAGAAATGTTTCCCTTAAACTAGAGATTCTGATGTTCTTGTCCACTTGCACAGTTGTGCACCAGGGCCTCCCGCTTCTCTTCGCATGCTGGTTAGGGTAGCCCTAAGGCACCCGGGCCTCTCTTCGAATGATGGTTACCTACCTACCTACCTACCTACCTACCTACCTACCTACCTAAATGCTCTTGTAAGGGCAAATGTTACACCCAGGACGCTGCGCTCGTCTAGTGAGCGTCGTTTGGCACTGCCGTCTGTGCAAACACGGCAATCCAGACTATTCTCATTTGTAGTTCCACATTGGTGGAACGAACTGCCTAGTACTACCAGAGCAGGGGCGTCCCTCTCTACCTTCAAGAAGCTTTTGAAGACCCAACTCTTCAGAGAGCACCTCCCTTCCTAACTGGCTCCTGACTAGCGCCTAACTTGCACTTCAGCAGATACATTCCTGCACTTGATTCTAGGTCGTTGTTTTCTAATTCTCATGTAAAGTAGTATTTATTGTTACACCATGCTTTTTATTGCTCTTAGCTTGACTGTTCTCTCCCTTGTACGTCGCTTTGGACAAAAGCATCTGCTAAATGTAAAATGTAAATGTAAATGGTTAGAGTGACTAGATAGCCTACTAGCTGGCTAGCTTGCTAGTCCAGTCGGTTACGCTATTTCAACACGCCACGCCCACTCAATGCGAAGCAAGCGTTTCACGTCACTGGCATGTATCCCTACCGTGAGAGTAGCCCTAAGGCAGCCAGCTTTATCACTTCCTTACACAGCACGACAGCCTCTAGCTGCACAGATGTAATAAACAGCACGACAGCCTCTAGCTGCACAGATGTAATAAACAGCACGACAGCCTCTAGCTGCACAGATGTAATAAACAGCACGACAGCCTCCAGCCGCACCTGCAAAAGCATTTTCTATTGATGAATTAGCCTTTTCCTTCTCTCCAGCTGGTAGGACACGTGTCACACTGCTCCTGCTCCTGCTTGACCATTCCCTTTCCTGTAATTTCCATTCTTTCTAGATTCTCTTATTTTCACTAATCATACGATTAGTTAACAAAGTTCGTGAAACCGGCACATAGAGTAAATTCCCAGGCAAGAGACCGAAGGTAGACAGTGATACAAAACACAACACCAGAAAAGGTGGACACCAATAATAAGTGGCTCAACACCTGTTCAACCCACAACCTTCATTCTTGGCGACTCTGTTGTTAGACGTGTAGATGGAGAAGGGATGATTACATGCCGCCTTCCAAATGCAGCCGCCTCTGACGCATAAAAACACACTTTGAGAAATAGTGTCCAAACGTAAAACACAAAATTGTGCATGTAGTTTACAAAGATCAACTGCACCCGTCTCCCAGGGACCTCAGCAGTGGAATGGAGATAGTGAGCACGTAGAAACAGATAACACTGGAGTGCAGCAGTGGTCTTGATCACCTGCCACGGCTGCCACGGCAGGCTATCTGATGCGAAGGACCATGCTGAGGCATCAGTGTCTGACTCACTCAAATGCAAACAGACTCGGGGACCCGGGTTCGAATCCGACCCGCGGTCATTTCCCGATCCCACTCCCCACCTCTTCTCTCCAGCTCATTTCCTGTCAAACCTTCACTGTCCTATCTGATTAAAGGCAAAAAGCCCAAAAATAAAATCTTTAAAATGCAAACACACCAACATCCAAACCCCCACTTCCTTGGCTCCTTGTCACAATCCCCACCCTGTCATCTGAAGTTCCCTGAAGGTATGGGTTGGCTCAGATCATACTAACAAGGCAACAACAACGTTCTTGACCTGGGGGGTGCTATGCTGATGACACCCAAACTTACTTAGTCCTCTCACCTGATGACTCTGGTCCCCTAGAATCCCATTGTAAAAGCATTGACCAAATTAACCTTTACCTTATTAATCTTATTTATAAAAAATGGAGTAGCTACTCATTGCCACTCAAGAGCCCTACGGCTTCATTCTTACTACTCTTACTCTGACTTATCCAGGTTTGTCACTAAACCACGTTCTGGGAATACTCCCCTGGAAATTGCCATGTTCAAATTCCATGATTATACAAACCCTGTAAAGCGTAGGACACTGATACAAATCTTGGTGTCTTCATTGAGTGCGGTCTCAGTTTTAACAACCATGTGAAAGCAATAACCCAAGCAGCTTTTTATGGTCTCAAAAACAAAGCCAAACTTAGAGGCCTTACGCCAAAACATTACTTAGAAAACCTCACTCATGGCATAATCTCCAGCAGGGTTGACTAGACAATTGAAGTATCCACAGACCTTCCTAAGAAGACAATCAAAGAGCTTCAGCTTGTACAAAATGCAGCTGCTAGAGCTCCAAAAGAAACGACCACATTACTCCAATACGTGTGGTCTTTCTACTAGCTTCCATTAAGTCACAGAATTGATTAAAGCACAGCTGCTTCTTCATAAATCGCCAAATTACCCCTCCCACGTTTAAGCAGTACACACCTGCTAGACCTCTCAGATCACAGGAGAGAAATCTGTTGGTAATACCTACTGTCAGAACAAAACAGAGTGAAGCAGCGTTTAGCTGCTCAGCTCTGGAACTTTCCTGATGACATCAAAGTAGCTCTAACGGTTTCAATTGAGACCCAACTGTTCTCAGATGCTTTTTGTTAACTGATCAAATACACTGAAATGTATTTAACTGATCAAATACAATAGCTTCCTCTTTAACAATTTATTTTTCTATGTTATTTGATCTGCTCGTTTATGAAGCACTTTGAATTACCCATGTGTATGAATTGAGCTATATAAATAAACTTGCCTTTTAAAACATGAAACCTGACACAATGTGTCACTGAAACATAGAAGTCCACTTGTTGTTTCCTCTTTCCTTCTGCCACAACACAACGCCCCCCCCCCCTTCCTATCTTTTCCTGGCCAACATCAAGCAGATGGGTCCCCCCTTATGTGCCGTGGTTCTCCTTAAGGTTCCTTGCTGATTAACAGGGAGTTTTTTCTTGCCCCTGTCGCTATTGTGCTTGCTCTAAGGAGGTCCAGGCACTGGGCTCTGTGAAAGCGTCTTGAGACAATTTTATTGTTTTGGCGCCATATAAATAAAATTGAATTGGTGGCAGAAACTGAGCTATGCCTACGTAAATATTCCGTTCAAAATCAACCATTTCTAGTGGTCATTAACAACATGAACAATGTCTACACTATCAGTCTGATCTATTTTAGATCATTTGAATAGAACATAGAAGTATGATTTTCTTTGAAAAACAAGGAAATTCCAAACATTTGAACGGTAGTGTATGTCTGAGCGAGAGTGATAGACAGATAGGATGTCTTTGGTCAGTACAGTGAATGCATGTCAGAGTGGTATCCAGGTGTTTATAGGGATGTTTTTCATTGGGTGCTGTTGCAGCATGTGTGTGAATGTTGCTAGGGGGGTACCTGAGTAGGGGTTACTGGCTAATACCCCATCTCTGCCCGGGATTGTTGCCGTGGTACCAGGATAGGTAACTCCATAATAGTCCTGTAGGTGTATGAAGCAACAAACAAAATAAATAAATAAATCAATAAATCAATAAAAAACTCAATACACACTTACATGTACATACTCAATACCTAAATACACACTTACATTTGTGTTGACAAATAGAGACTTTTGTTTAAAGCAGTAGGGTAAGGAGTTTTGGGTCACTTACCATGGGCATGCGTGACTGCATCGACTGCATCATCTGCATGTCCTCATAGCCATACATCTGCTGGGGTGCGAGAGGAGAGAGTTAATGCAACACTCCCACAATAAGCATGTATTCAGAGTTAAACATGCGCAGAAACAACACATCATAAGCTTGGGACGGACACACACGCACCAATAATTTAGTACTTGGAGCAAAGTTATCGGAGCAACCGGAATACTGCTCAAAGTGAAACTAGCAGGGCTCCTGACAAATATGACTGTGAACGATGCCTCAAAAAGACAAAACCGTTGTGCTAATTCCAGTGCACGCATGCACACACACACACACACACACACGTCATTTATACACGACACTTTTTACACACACACAAAGAGAGAAAAGACAGGTACCGGGTAGGCAGGGAGCAGGCCTCCTGGACTCATGATGTACTGACTGGCCATCATAGGAGGAAGAGTTTTGCCTGAGAAATATAGGGAGAAGGAATGAAAACCATTATAAATTCCATTATAAATAAAGAATAAGAAGAGCAACTCTGAACTAGG
>NC_045158.1:27396324-27433824 GCF_900700415.2 Clupea harengus | reverse complement strand
GGGGCTGCCCCAGCGGCGTGACTGGGATACTCTGGCGCCGCGCCCATGGCCACATGCCCCACTCCACATGCCTCAGAGCACATCCTCAGAGCACACACACACACACACACACACACACACACACACACACACACACACACACACACACACACACACACACACACACACACACTCACATACTTCATCCGGGTTCAGACATTACACAAACAATTCTATTCAGAAGCACTCCCAATAAATCAAGTACACAATACCACATCCTCAAATTGTCGTGACTGAAAGAGCTCCATCTTTGGACGGACAGGCAAGACGTACTAAATATTCTGGAACTACACTTTTTAGATTACGCTTTCAAAAAGGCATAGACAGTGTGTGGGATGGATTTGTATATGGTCGTCATTAGGATGCTAATTAACATTAGGAGCGAGCGATGAGAAGGCGGGCTCTTACTGTAAGTGGGGCCGAATCCAGCGTGCTAGGCGCCAGCCTCTGGGTGTTGCTTGGCATGGCTGTGGCATTGGGCAGACCTCGGGAAGGGGCAGGGTAAACAGAGTCCAGGGAGGTGGCCAGGGAGTCACTGCCAACGCCAGTCAAAGAGTTGGTTAGATTTCACCAAACCACTTGGTAACAGCCAATACACTCAGGCAAACGTGAACTACACAGCCCCACACACACACACACACTCGCATTTGAACAAATACACACCTTGCAGATCTAGGGGGCAGGTTATTTTGTGGGATGGGGTCTTGGGCGGAGTCAGAGCTACTGTCTGGCTGTGTCGTTTCCATGGAGATGGGTTCAGAGGCGAAGTCCAGCGCACCAAACTGCACGTTGAGCCCGCTACTCACGTCCACTGAGCCGGGCATTTCCACTGCAGAGGAGGGGATCTGCGCACACACACACACACACACACACACACACACGGGCCCATGTCACAAACTCAAGTCAACACATCATGTAAGGACGTGTGTGTGACCGCACTCCTACTGTGTGGTACCTACAGCTGCTAGTTAGGGCTGAACGATTTGGGAAAATAATCTAATTGCGATTTTTTTCTCCAAATATTGCGATTGCGATTTAATATGCGATTTTTAAAAAAAAAAATCCCAACAAATCGTAATGTATGATTTAAATATGACCAACACAATATTAGATACATTTAGTGTAAAATATTATTTCCCACATTTTTATTTAACTGCTCATTACAGAATCAAGAACAACAAATCGGTGGCTTTGCACTTTTTAAAAACACTGTGTGCAAAATGTACCACGTTTTTAATCGCGAACGTTGCGGTTAGAAAATCGGGTCTATCATATCGCGATTAAATCGCAAATGCAATTAATCGTTCAGCCCTCCTGCTAATAGAGAGAGGCAGATGCTCCCTCTTGCATACATGCATACACCCATCTCATGTGTCCTCTTTTGCTTGTACATTTTGGTGCGAGTTGTAAAATGTGTGTGGGAGTACATGCGTGCGTGCGTGTCCGGTCCTTGCCTTAGACGGCGGGGCAGGGCGGCGTTTCTGTGGCCTGCTTTGCCTGAGGGGGGCTGGGAACTCGGGGGCCGACGCTGCCCCTAGAGACGAGCCCTCGGGCAGTGCGGGGTGAGACACCTCCGGAGTGGCAACAGATTGCTGCAAGGCATGCTGGGAAAGAATTGCAGATGGCTCTGGCTGGGGAGGCACTTCAACTGCAGGGGAGATAAATCATCAAAGGTGGTGAGTGAGTTGTGGTCATAGGGGTACATTTCCAATCCAGTACAACTAGGAGTAAAGACTTCAGTGGTACAGTGGCAAATGCTTTCTCGGACTCCAGACTTTGTGAACAGGGTTTTCATCTACTTTAAAAAGCCGACTGAACTGAAACACCGCGGGCAGACCAAAGAGTTACTCGCCTGCTAGCATCGGCATATATATCGGCGTACATGAAAGTGAAGGGTAACTAGGAAACTAAACACCAGGAAAGACCCATCATTTTAACTACCCTTCAGTTCTTATCAAAATCTGACATCTGTGGTGTTGCTAAGGCCCGCTGGGAGCTGCTCAGGTTGTGTGTGAAAGGTGGTGGTTCGTATGAGGAGGAGAGACGGAGAGAGAGAGGGAGAGAGGGAGTAGAGAGAGAGGGAGAGAGGGAGGAGAGAGAGGGAGAGAGGGAGGAGAGAGAGGGAGAGAGGGAGGAGAGACTCACGGTGTGTTGGGGCAGTGGTGTGTGGAAGGTGGTGGTTCGTATGAGGAGGGGAGACGGAGAGAGAGAGGAGAGAGGGGAGAGAGAGAGAGAGGGAGGAGAGAGGGGAGAGAGAGAGAGAGAGAGAGACTCACTGTGTGTTGGGGCAGTGGTCCTGCTGGTCTTGCTGTCGCACGTAGCAGTGATGGGGGGGGTGTGTGTTGGCGTGTGTGTGCTGACACTGGAGGTGAAGTGTGTGTGCGCGCGCATGTGTGCTTCTGTGGTGATGTCTGAGGGCGGGGCTTCGGGTCTTCTTATTGCCGGGGTCTCCACGGCAACAGGCTCGGGATGGACCACCTTCGTGACCACTGCTGAACCTCCACTCAACCCAGTTGACTGCAGGGAAAGAAGGAAAAAACGAAACACGTGATCAAGAAATCGACATGAACAACTAAAGTCACAAAGCCTAAAATCATAGCGTCCTACTTTGAATTACTTATTTAGGAGAAAGCATCCAGTTAATATAGCCATGGGTGTATGAGTGTGTGTGTGTGTGTGTGTGTGTGTGTAGGGACTTACTGATGCTGCAGCAGCGTAGGAGTGAGTGGCTGTCCGTGTGTGTGCTTGCGTGTGTTGGGAGTTGGTGAACACCAGGCTCTGGCCTAATGGCTCAGGATCAGCATCCACAGCGCCCTCTCCTGACTGAGACATCAGCGTACACAGATCCATACTGCAGAGAGGAAGAGTAACGTGGTGAGCAATTAAGTAATTAAGGAGTAAGGTCTAATGATAACCACTACGGGCTTTTGGGAAAGGAAAGCTGGTCCTCTACCTGTTCCCAGATGTGAGGTGTGTGTTGGCAGCCAAGGCAGAGGAGGAGGTGAACACTTTGGTCTCAATCAGCTGGAGGAAACAGAATCCAGGTCACTTGGGTTAGTGAGTTTAAACTTGAAGACAGTTACATTTGGTCTGTATGTGTTTGTGTGTTGAGTCTGTGAATTACAGTGTTTTTCCATGAAATTAGAGGGTGGGCCTAATAAACTATGGTTTCATAAACGTATGTAAGAATTGACAGTATATGCGGTGAGTGAACATGAGTCATGATCAAGCAGCGGCTGTGACCACCAAAAGTTGGCCAGCATAATCTCCAAAATGGTGATCTTATCCTGGTAACAAAGGAAAGGTCCCCACACTGGTATTGCTCAGACGCCTGGGGTCAGAAGGTAAACTGAGGTGTGAGTGACTGCAACTAATCATAGTATGGGAATGGGGGTAGGCCGTTGAGAACCATCTCAGGCTACGTTTGCACGGAGCCTGGATTGCCTGAATCCGGAAACATTCTTGGATCCGGTATCTTTTTTTATCACGTTCACACAGAGCCGTGTCAAGAAGAATCTGTGTCTACACGGAAAAGCTGGAGCGGAGAGGTTGAATACGCTGTAAAGACGTCATGGAGCACGTGCATTAAGTGACAGAAGACAGAAGTCGAGATCCAACAAGCAATCTTCCGATTGCTACCGCCCGAAATCACTGTTACCACAGCACTCAAACAGGACTAGTTAGAATCACGCACTTCGCCATAACCCTCGTTTGTGTTAAGTTACCGTTTTTAAACTTCGGTCTATAATAAAAATCGTTTCACGTCAGATTGGCTGATACAGGCTATTGCTGACACTTAAAAACCGGTTTTGCACAATGGTCTGATGCAAATAGATTAAACAGTGAGGTAGAAAGTGTGCGGATGGGGCGTTTACACGAACACGGATCCGCTGGCGGGTTCGAATCTACCTACTCGGCAGACCGGATTCAAAAGGTTGCGGATTCAGTGACCCAACCCGCCGATTCGCCAACATTTCTTTCCGGATTAAGACAATCCAGGCTTTTCTTACAAATTGGCAAGCCACCCATCCTACAATTTCTGAATAATTCTTCTACCTAGAAAGGAGGTTCAAGGATCGGGATCATCTGCTTGTTGTCTTTGTTCCATTAATGGGCAGGAGGTGTTTGGCTGTGGGTCAGCTCTGTGCAATTTGGTTAACGATTCTAAAGTAACTGAATCAGCCCGAAGTAGTGAGGTGGAAGAATTGTGTCGGAATACGTTTCTAAAGGAGCTGAAACAAAGAGGCCCAGACCGTGAAACTGAAACGAGTTGTTGAAAACCTGAAGTAGTTTGGTTTGTTTGCCGAAGTACTGTGGCTCAGGATGAGCCGACGTATAGGCGAATGTGACATAGTGTTTAATACGACCCAAAGAAGTGCGGTCAGCCAAACGAATTGTGGCCTAGTATCAAAATAAGTTGGCTGGATAACAGAGAGTGGTAGACTGACAAATAAAGTGAGCTTGTTGGTGGTGGTGTTTTTTTTTTTTTAAACTTTAGAATGGAAGATCTAATTGTAAAATACATCACAAAACACGGTTCGCAGGGGATGTTTGACAGAGAACACAGAGGATTAGCCCTACGAGAATAGTCAGGCCACATCTAAGGAATCCCACCCAGCTGCCTACCCAACAGAACAGAAGACAAAGAGGGCCAAAATCCTCTAGTTCTTCTAATTGGCAACACGGAGGTAAAAGCGTCAGGAGGAAGCAGTCCAGTGGGGTGTTATCATATGCTATACATGTGGAGAGGATGGGCACATTGCGAGACACTGCCCAGGTAGTGGGGGAAGGTATGAAGACTGTTTGCATGTGGAGAAGAGGGTCACATCGCAAGACATTGCCAAGACAGAGGGGGGGGGGGGGGGGGGGGGGCATCAAGGCATTGTCTGTCATTCATGTGGAAAAGAGGGACACATAGCAAGGAACTGCAAAGACAACTGATCAGAAAAGCAGAACTTTGTTTGTTTTTTCATGTGGAAAAAGGGGACACAAAGCCAGAAGGTGTAACTCTTCACAGACAAGAAAAAAAGCTATCAAGACCTGCTTCAGAAAGTCCTGCACTTTACTGGAATAAAGACAAGTATGTGGCATGTGGCCAACATGTGTGTGTGTGCGTGCGTGCGTGGTCTCGTGTTCACTCACGTCTTCGCTCCAGTCCTCAGCTGCCCAGTCGTCCACATTCCTCCAGGGGCCTGCAGCAGGAACAGAAGGCAGAGAATCATGATGCGTGCATGCGATGCGTGCATGCGTCTAGCGCTGGTAGCCCTACTTTCATAACTGAAGGCGCTGGGCAGAAGCACAATGTCTTAAGCAAAGAGTCAGAGGAAGGAGACGAAGAGAACGTCTAGTTTTGCTAATGGTGATTGGCATCAGATCTACCTGGGTTGGCTGAAGAACAAGATCAATTTAAAAAGGTGTGGTGATGAGAATGCTTAGCATGACAGACACAGGAAGTCTAGTCTGTGTGATGAGTAACGACAAGCAGGGTTAGGGTTCCCGTTAAGACATTAGCAAATGTATTCAGCTGGTCTTACATCAGCCTACTCCAAAGTAACAGACAAGTTGAGTGTATTTCTTCAATAATCTAAACATATATATTTTAATTAAAATGATGATATTATTTTGGAGTTGAAATGATTTAATATATACTTAGTTTATATGCCTCTCATACCCTAATGAATTAAGCTAGCAGTCTAAGCAGTGTGCACGATGCACTGAACTACAACAGAAAATATGACTCTTGGGCCATACCTTTTGTCTCACAATGCTGAAGGCATGACATTCGATTTGTCTACTCTATGCTGTACACTAACCTCAGTCTACACCGAAGAGAAAGGTGGCATTGGTTAGAATTAATTATAGGGCTGTTACCGCTCAGTGAAATATGCCGCTGATCTTAGTCAGAGAATCTGTCAAATTCATAACTGTGAGCAATCAATGCCATTCCAGACACTGTAATTAGCGGTGATTATAGCTGTTGTAGCTTCCCAGGATTCACCCTGTTCACTCCCGCTTAAGGAATCATCAAAGTGAATGTCTTCACACCGACACACCCAGACGATTCCTCAAAGCGTCTGCTAAATGAATAAATGTAAAGCACAGCATTTCTGAACGGTCTTACGTCACAAACATAGCGCTCGAAACTAGTGTACTTAAAAGTAGGGCTTTGTGTGACTGAGATGAACTGGGACATCCTATATCCTCCTGCTTATAACCTGCGATTGCTGAGACAGAGAGCCAATCAAGAGATCCACTGAATGTGTCATCTCGATGACCAAATCTCCAGCTGCATCGCCATTGGCCATGGAGTCGCAGACACATCTGTGCTTGACCATCCCGCGCCGAATCATAGAAAAGGTTTGGTTCCAAAACTGAAGGTCTTGTAACCACTGAATTTTGCTCACCGATTCTGCAACCTGGCGCAGGAAAAAACTAATTAAGATATCCGCATGTCTGACACAAATAGCTCTACTTTTGGAACCGGACCTTTCCACCTCTAGCATTCCACTGCATTTACATTTAGTCATTTAGCAGACGCTTTTATCCAAAGCGACCTACATATGTGCGACTTACAATGTATACACATTTTACATTTACACTGATGGCACACTGCACATCAGGAGCAATTAGGGGTTCAGTGCCTTGCTCAAGGACACTTCGACAGGGAATCGAACTAGCAACCTTCTGATTACTAAACGACTTCTTTACCTCCTGTACCACTGCCGCCCCCACTGCAACATTGTATTCTGTGCTAATGTCAGTGCAAGCTGCTGTGCTTTGCCAAACCATCTTTGCCTATAGACCCTTACACACACACACACACACACACACACACACACACACACACACACACACACACACACACACACACACACACACACACACACACACACACACACACACACACACACACACACACACACACACACACACACACACACACACACACACACACACACACACACACACACACCTCTCGCTATTTGCCAGGCTCGTGAAACCAAAGAAACAAATTTCACCCAGTAGCCATAAAGAGCTCCAACTCTTGAGTGCTCAGTGATGCAGCACTTCATGAGTCACTCCACAAGCATCAGAGACATCACAACACAGCAGCGGAGTACTCATTTAATGATCAACAACACCGCTTGGAAAACCTGCTTTCAGGATCGTCCTTCACAAAAACCACAAAAATCGTAAAATTCCACCATAGACCCCTGATGTCTGAGGGCCCGAGTTACTCATAGCCACAACATCGAGCTACCTTGAAGCCCTCTGGGGTGTGAGTCATGTTGAAATAGACACCAACAGCAGTTATCACAATTATCCTAAACCAGTCTCTAAAGGTTCATGCCATCAGGTCTTAGTCATGACCTATCTAAGCAGTATTGTCTGGCTTGCCTCAGATCTGCTACTAAGTATGAACTATGAACAAAAACACCACAAGCAGAGGCTATTGAGTACATGGCTTATGTTCTTCTGAATTGCTCCAGTCGGCCACATTGGCTATGGACTTCCATAACAAGTATGTAAGTAAGTATGTAAGTAAGTAAGTAAGTAAGTAAGTATTTAATTACTTAATTAATTAATTAATTAATTAAGCAAGCAAGCAAGCACACATGTGTGTGCTCATGTGTGTGTAATGAATCTACCTGCTCCTCCTCCATTGACTTCCGCTTCACCGCCGTCTCTGTGAGTGGAGCCAGAACCGTATTCAGAGGGATTAAACGTCCTGCAGAGATGAAGGGAATTACTACACACATCTCCAGACAACAGACACACATCACATCTCAAAGGCATCTCTCTCACACACACACACACACACACACCTTTCCAAACTTACCCCATTGCTCCGGATGAAAATCCTCTGACAGCTGTTCCTCTGCCCCGGCCTCTGGCTACAACACCTACACACAGGTCATACAAACATTACAAACACACACACACACACACACACACACACACACACACACACACACACACACACACACACACACACACACACACACACACACACACACACACACACACACACACACACACTCGTACTTTACTCTCGGATATCATTGAGCACATGCATGTGGCGTGAGCTACATACCTCTGCCACGTCCCCGGCGAATGCTGGCCTCCACCCCCCCACTCTCCACTGAGAAGATGAGAGAGAAAGACATGGACTATGACTGCACTACTATCAGCTAAGAGGTAAATACAAACACACATTCATGTGCAGGTCCAGCAAACATGCCTGCGCGCGCGCGCGCGCACACACACACACACACACACACACACACCTTCACGTGAGCGGAAGCCTCCTCTTCCCCTGCGGGCGGCTGCACGACCTCTGCCTACATCCCTCTCTCCTCTCTTCTCTCTGTTGTCCTTCGTCTCACTCTTGCCATCTTTATCCAGGCCACGCCTCTTGCCTACAGTCTCCCAGGAGCTCTGTCGGCACACACAGACACACACAAATTAATTCTAACTCACAGTTAACTTACATAAAAGTCAAAGCAAACACCACAGTTCAGAACATCTCTGAAAATGGCTGTAGCTACATCCTACTGATTATCCGCACATACGGTCATACCTGGTCAGTCACCCCCTCCAGCAGCAGGTTGATAGCTCTGTTGACGTCTTCATTGCAGTCATGAAGGGATACCATGCACTCATCCTGAGTTCGCCCGGTTACCTCAACCAGCTGTGCGGAAAACACAAACCCAATGGGCACAAACAGAGGGATCAGGAGGAGTAAATATAGCAATGTGACACAAGCAGCAGACACTTCTACCCACAGACACGAAGTCTTGTGTTGTTACACATGCAAATGGCCGCATACTGAAGTGAACAGGCGGAACCAGGTGCACACTGCCACTCACCTGTTTGACTTTGTCCTCGAATTCTGAATCATTTTTGTCATAGATCATCTGAGCAAGTCGGATCTGCTCAGCTGTAGCCTAGCAAAGAAAACAAATGCACTCAGACACAGACCATAACATCACACACACATTTACTCGTGCTTGTTTGTTCATCAACAAACAAACAATCACCAGAACACTACAATTTGACCGTAAACATATCTGTAGACTGTATTCGGGCCACCCAACACAAGTCAATATTTGTATTCGATCCACACCACTCGCATACCTGTATCTGTTTCTGATGAGATGTGTGTG
Organism: Clupea harengus; assembly: GCF_900700415.2. NCBI lineage: Eukaryota > Metazoa > Chordata > Actinopteri > Clupeiformes > Clupeidae > Clupea > Clupea harengus. Next base: position 27,424,618 of record NC_045158.1, on the reverse strand, counting down.
TAGAGAGGGATGGGTTTACTCCGGAGGGGTCATTGACTAAAGCAGTCATCATCAGCAGGAAATACAAAACTACGTCTGTACAAAAGAGAAGTCTGAAACAGAAACAGAGAGGAGAGAGGTGGTGATTGGGTAAGCAAATCAGCCAGGACCTTGACTCTTACTAAAAATCATGATGTGTGGTCCCAAGTGTGCATCATCTATGCTGGGACAAAGTCTGTGGAGCTGCTGGAAGTGAAATAGCTGTGCTGGGATCAGCTAGGCTCGCATCAGCTGTGCTGGAACAAGGCCTCTTGTGCTGACAGTGGTGCTGCCGAAGAGCAAGTCAGTGGCCAGTGCTGGCTGACTGCACACTGTGGCCCGACCCAGCACCGGTTGTGTTTAAATATAGTTCTCCACAGAAGGTCAGGAAGGATTCCCTTACAGTTTAGCCGACACAACCCCCACCTCACCACTCAACACACACACGCACACACAGCTCCAATCTCCAGCTCCACATACACACTCTACAGGAATAACTCTGCAGTTAAAGCACAAACATATTGAGAAACAAATTGAATGGTGGCACCCGGGCATCAACAACAGGTGACCGTGTAACAGAACGTACCCCTCTCAATAACAACATCGCAACTAACACCTGTCTCTTCCCGAGTGCCTGTTTGTAAGAAAATCTGGTTTCCAGCTGCTACGGTTGTCAAAACCCGTTGAGTGACAACAGGCCCAGGCTAAGCTCCTGTGTGAAGCCAGAGTTACAACCGATCGCATCGTAAAGCATACGACAGGCCGGATGCTGCTAGCTATCCATTGTTTTTTTCAGAGTAGGGTTAACGCTAGGAAGTTTGCCTGTAATAAGAAGAGCGTTGTGATGGCTGTACAGCCTACGACAGCCGTGGGCCCAGCCACAACATCATGTCCGAACGCGACATGAAAACCGTGTTATCCTACTAGCATGCTTAGCAAAATCAAGTACAGTGGCAGAATCGCTGTACAATCTGACACGAGAAACAGATACCCAAATATTATGTTCTATCTGAGAATTTACACAATTTCTCGTGTAAATCTTGCCACTTCGATTTGTTTCAACTGCATGGCAGCTGGTAGGACTGGTACCATTTGGAGAAATCACCTGTTTAACCTGTCCTGTACCCGATACAGAGGGTGGTTGCCTGAAGCCAGTGGATAGGTAACGGCGTCTTGTCCGTTAAAGTTATTGTGACAAAAACAAACATGGTGAATTCGACAAGCTTGCTAGCTAGCTTACCTAGCTACGTTCTGCTTGGGCGTTCGAGTTACGTTGGTTACCCACGCGCAAACAGCTCCAGGGGCCAACCACTGGTCTAGAGAGCCCTAAAAGCCGTACTCCCGCAACAAAGAGCTAGCTCAAACCGACACCGGTTAAGTTGGCTAGTTAGCGTGCGACTTACTAACCAGGTGACGGTTAAAATAACAGAGAAACAACACGTGCATACACACAACAGGTGAAGAGGCCAAGACCAACACCGAGCTGAACAGAGAGAGCCTCGCCAAAGGGTGAAGCAGGACGTGCGACACAGCGCACAGCGAGAACTATAAGCTACTTGCGGACCAGCTCCCTTACAAAGATTGTTCCTAATAATAGCACTGTTGCGCTACAGGGTAGCTAGCTAACTAGCTAACATGTTAGCAGTAGACATGACAGTGAGTAGTTGTTCACAAATAACTCAACATAAACTCGACCTTTCTGTAGACCACCTTAATTCTCGGCGTTCGCCCGATTTCCTACTCAGGGTCAACTCTGAGTACAAGTCTACACAAGCATTATACAACTCTAAACACTCATCCTCTCCCTAACTTACCTGCACACACGCTCCGCACAGGCAGCACTGATCAACGTCACGTGACACACTGAGTTGCCATGTGTTCAACAGTGCCCCTTTCGGTGCGGGTGAATCACAGGACGGGCTGGTGCACCAAGAAAGTGGCTAATGTTAATTGTGTCAAATACACAGATTGTGAAATGAATGAAAATCGTGAAATTCTATTGTTGTATGTTTACCTGAGATTCAAACAGAAATGCGAAAGGCACAAAGAATACAAAATATCCCACATTCAACATGTGTGAGTTTCACTAAATTTCAACAGGGGGCGATGTGAGATAATTCATTGGCCTGCCTGAAACATTCTAAGAGTAGAAGAAATATTTTAGTCCTCAGTTTCTGACACCCGTGTGGTAGAGATAACAATATTATTGCGTCCCGTCCTGTGCGATAAGAAGGGACATGTGCTCCTCCGGGCGTCTCGCGCTGGGTTCTAGAACTTTATTCGGATGTTTGTGTGCGTGAAAAGTGACGCTTTTTCTTCTTTTTTTTATCACAAGAGCGAGCTCCACAGAGCGCTAACATGAAGGTAAGTTAAGTGTTTAACTGCGTGTTTCCTGGAAAGACAGACAATTTCGTTAGGATGTATTCCAAAAAATAGACCACTTCTGTTGTTTACATCAGCTCACGGACTCTAAGTATATGCCCAATGGTCATTTTAGGTCCCAGTATTTGGGAACTAACATTAAGAGATAAAAGTTATTCCAAAATGGTGTCATTGCCTTAGTTTACAGACTCATGACCTTTGAGATTGAGCTGAGCTGGTAAAGAGCTATTGTACTAGGCTTGTCACTTTTGGCATTGTTTTACTAGACAGCTGAGTGATTCTTAAGAGCTTTGATTAAGAAAAGCAGGGAATAAGGCCTATGGTAATAGAATAGAATAGAATAGACTTTATTTGTCATTGTGCATTGGATACACAACGAAATTTGTTTGTGCAACCACTAAAAAAAGTGCAGTTGTGCTGGGTGGAGGGTATGAGGGTTGTGTGATTGTTTAGTTCTGTGATGGCCCTGGGGATGAAACTGTTCTGCAGTCTGGAGGTGCGGGCTGTAGTGGCCCGGTAGCGCCTGCCAGAGGGTAGCAGGGTGAAGAGATGGTTTGCGGGGTGAGTCTCATCCTTCAAAATGCCACATGCTCGGCGGAGGCAGCGTGTCCTAAAGATGTCGTCCAGGGGAGGCAGTGAAAGTCCAATTATTCTCTCCGAAGACCTTATGACCTGACTGAGGGATTTCCTGTCCTTGTCTGTGCAGTTGACATACCATGCAGTGATACAGTATGTGAGGACACTTTCAATGCAACAGTGGTAAAAAGACTTAAGCAGCTCGGAAGACAGGTTGTTTCTCTTCAGTATTCTCAAGAAGTAGAGCCGCTGCTGTGCTTTCTTGACTGTGGCGGTTGTGTTCATCTCCCATTTCAGGTCCTCTGAGAGCATAACCCCCAGGAACTTAAAGCAGGAGGTCCTCTCCACTTCCTCACCATTGATGATGAGGGGTTGAGGGTTTGCCTTTTGCCGTCTGAAGTCAACTATGATTTCTTTTGTCTTTTTGACATTCAGGGTCAGGTTGTTTTGCTTACACCATCCTGTCAGTCTGTCAACTTCGTCTCTGTAGGCACTTTCATTTCCGTTGGTGATTTGTCCTACCACAGTCGTGTCATCTGCAAATTTGATTACTGTATTTGAAGTATGGGTGTTGACTCGGCAGCCGTGAGATGCACAGCTCATTGCACATTGTGGTGACATGTGAGGGAGGGCCTTGCAATCCTCTTATGATTTTGGAACTATGTGCTCTCTTACCACTGTTTCCTTTGTGCTATGTCATCCTCAGACATCTTGGAAATAAATGGAAAAGAGAAATCATGTTCTGTGCTGACGGGCAAGAGGCTCCCACTGCTGATGATGGAAGGCACTGCTTCGGCAAGAGGGAGGACATCATCCAGGCCAAGCGAGTCGTCAAGCTGGTGAATGGCAGGGACGTACTGGTTCTCTACCATGAGGGAGAATTCTATGCCCTGGACGTTCGTTGCTACCGTAAGGATGACCACTATTGAGGCCCGGGGTTTCCACTCCTGCTTCTGAGGCCCTTGCACTGCATACCTCTGTCAATGCTACCATAACACCTGATGTATTCTTGATTAGATTGATCAGGTGGTTTTATTTTATCAGCAGTACTATTCAATAATCAATATTCAGAACAGGGTCAGAAGAAATACAGACAGGAATTCTATGTTCTGGATGTGAAACCAGTTCAATTACCCATTGGTGCAGGAGAAGGTGTTCAACTGTGTATACTAATGTAATAATGATTATTTCATATTTTATGATAACGTAATGAGGTGCTTGCATGTTTTTGACATTTAACTGTGATTTCCCCTCAGATTCCGGAGGTAATCTGGGACTGGGAGACATTGAGGTAAACTGACCTTTGTTTCATCTGATCTCTTACCTTATTTTTACCTTCGCAGTTGGCTGCTCTGATGTAATGAATCTTGAAAGCACCAATGCTTATTGCTCTCATTGTACTCCTTTTGCCTTTTTTAACCTCTTTCTTTTGCTCTCTTCGCCAGGAATTTGGTGGGCGGCTATGTATTGTGTGCCCTTGGCACAAGTACAAGATCACTCTGTTAGAAGGGGAAGGTATGTACCAGCCTGTGGATCCTGCAGTCAAGCCCCCGCGTCCAGGGCCCTGGCGCTCCAAGGGCGTGAAACAGAGGGTCCACTCTGTCACCGAGAGCGATGGCTACATCTACGTCACTTTAAATCCTTCCACTGAGCCAATTGAATCAGACTGCTACCAGACAGACAAGTTCAGGGCTACACTTGTTAAAATGCAAACCCAGAAGAAAAAGTGACAAAGAGGACTCGTTTGTCACGCCATTGTTCAGTGGGGAATTCTGACTTTGTGATGTTATTTGGGCCAAACACACCTTTTAAGTAGGCAGCTAATGATTGTGCATGTCTGAACTGCAGAGCTTTGTCTCAGGGATGGAGTGGATGGCACAGCTGTCCTTTATGCACCTGCACACATTTGCGTCTCTTCCTTTTTAATATTTTGACGCAGACGCGTGGGGACGGCCATAAACCTTTATCTGATTATTAAAGCCTTTTCTTTCTCTAAGCATTAATGAGATTGTCACATAATTGTGCAGCTATTGATCACATTCCAAACCCAAAATGATGATGATCAATAAGGTATGCACGTGCTGTCTTGTAATATAACCTTAATGTTCTCTGTGAATGTGGACTTGATCCCACATAATTGATTATTGAATGATGTAAATCATTTTGAAACTTCAAGATTAGTTGCCTATTTTCCTGCATGTGTGCCAGTGTTGCTGGTAAAACAGAAATGTTATGATGAAATAAATGAATTGTATTTCTGTCAGTGTATCATTTATTGTAAAGAAGGATTGAATCATTTGTTGCTATTTCAATTTAAAGCTTATAATAATTTGATACGCCTCTGTGTTCAATTGCCTGTGTTAAGTCTATTTAAAGCCCCACAACGAAGGAATTGGCATGGAGCTCCCCTTAAGGTAGTTACGGTAGTTAACGTTTACGCCGCTGTCGCTGTAGATGTTGCTTGCCGCTTTTGATAGCTGGAAAAAGGACCAATTCAGTATGTTTGCAGCTACAGCTGTACAAAGGTTTGCACAATCACGGCACACAAGTCAAGTAACACACAAGTAGCATGCTAAGCGAACGAAACCTGAACCAGAGACAATATGCTGCTAACACTTGGACAGCCAGCTCTGAATTTGACTTGTATCCCCTTGTGTCTCCTACCTGGCGGCTCCTGACACTTGCATAGCGCAGTAATATGCCTACGGACCCTGGTATGACAATGGCACAGAGGCCATTCTCCATATTAAACGTCATTGTAGCGTGAACCTTTTTTTTAAGCCGTTATTTTAAAATTGCTCCATAGTGTTACTTTAACAATGACTCAACAAGGAGCTTCTTGTCTGTGATCAACCAAGGAAGATGCATGTTTCTCCACTGTTCATTACCCTCCTCTGATCTCTGTGGAAGATGCATGTTTCTCCACTGTTCATTACCCTCCTCTGCTCTCTGTGGTTGCTCGTATAAAATTGCAATTCATTCTCACCTACAGAGCAGCCACCACATCTGATACAGCACCCATCTACTTGAACTCCATTCAGGTCTATGTTTCTCGAAGACCAATGCATTATTATTGAAATCCTTATATAATCATGTTTATTTTGTATATATTATTCATAGTTTAACATAAAACACAAACAGAACCAATACAAATATTGCATACCTAATGTTATAGCAATAAATTAATTTTGGTCAGTAAGAGGCAATTGTGGTTGGTAGAACTTTTTGATTAATTGCCCAGTGTTACTGAGTAACAAAACAGTAGTAAGCCAGTCAAAAATCAAATATAAAAGTTCACATGAAGAGCATTTAGAACCACAGTTTCACAGAGCTGGGTTCACATGAAGAGCATTTAGAACCACAGTTTCACAGAGCTTGGTTCTGGCTGTTGGGTGATGCTCTGATGTCTTGAGGTATTCTCAGTTGTCATAAATTGGCATCTGGTTTTAAACGCAAAACTTGGCTAGTTTTAAAGACTGCTGGCTGAATGTGCGTCCATTGTATTCATGTTGCCAATAAGGATGAGGTTTATAATGATGTATATAACTCTCTCACCATGAGTGTTAGATGTTAAAAGGACAAGCCCTTTTTAAGTTTTATGTCAATCTTCATTACTCACCTAACTTTCACTCATTATGTTATATCCGCCCTTTTTAAGTCACAAAGCGGGAAAATTAGGTAGGCACACGTTACTTCCCACTGAAATTCCCATTCCAGTCAGATATAACTCCAAAGCTTGAGTATGGATTGCATCTTGTCAATTGGTTACATGTTAATTAAAAAATCCAGCCTTTTGTGACAGCCCATATCAGTTCATCTGTAATGAGCCAACCAGGTGTCATCCCACTGGCTATGGAGGATGTCTTCCAGACTAAGAACAAGTGTGAAAATCCTGTCAAAAAGCAATGAAATGCTGTATGTTCCATGTCTTTAACTCATGATATCCTTCAGGGATGGAGGGGAAAGTTTGATGTTGATTCTTTATAGGTAGATATGACCCTTAACCTCAAACTTTTCATCAGAAATGAAGAAAGGATCATATTAAACCATGCTGGTTGGTTCACACTCCATTTTAGATAGTGAAAAACAATGAATTATTCTAATGCCACACCAGTAAAATTATGATGCATGTATGAAAACAATTATGATGCATGAAAACAATTACGCCGTGGCTGATAGGGCCACTGTAAATGCAAAACGAATTAAATGTAAACTATTATTCGCATGGCCAAGTGGCAGTGCATAAACATGCTTGTCAATGAAAAATATAAAGGCATTGGCATGGTCAAACTTTATATTTTTAATAACATCTCATGACACCTTTATATAGTGGAGAGAGATTGGTGTTTAAGGAACAGATCAAGTGCTGTCAATAGGCTACAGCATGTACAATGTGGCAATACATCGGCTAAATTAAATCTAAAAGTAAATTTACAAAATTTACATTTTTCAATTCTATACGAAATGTAGTCTAACCTGTTTACTTCATTTACAATAAATGAATAAAGACATTTGCAATGTTTTTATAAATTCGAGGTTTACATTTAATCTATTAACAGCATATAATATGGATGATGTGTGTGAAACGATTGGCTTTTTTAACCTCCTTCATACAATTCTAGATTTTTATGTTTTGCCACCAACTTCACTTCCATGCCTCTAGATGGCAGTAGAGAGTGTCCAGCATTCCACGAATTTAGAAGAAGAAGTGTATTATCCAATGAAAATGCAAGGCGCGCTCGTTTGAATTGTATATTCACCAATCGAAATTGAGGATTTATCAAATCTACAACATCAATAGCTGTTTGAAACCCTAGCGCACATATTTGAATTGGATCAGTTAGGGACGTGATTAGGGGGGCTTTTTAAGACTTTCGGAATGGCAGAAGAATCTGCTGTCAAAGTTTGTGTTAGGGTCCGACCTCTCATAGAAAGGTAAGTTTATGTTATTGCTAAAGGTAGGCTTCTGAATTGTCGCTAACGTTACTACGGAACAGCTCACGTTAGTTAACGAACGGTGCCTGCTTTCCGTCCCTTAATTCTGCCAACTAGGCCAGAAGTTAGTCAGCTATTCTATATAGTCATGGCCAACATATATTTTCCACTGTTGAAGCTTAACACTGTAATAATCTATCTACTAAGATAGCTAAATATCTAAAATTCCATATGTAGTAGCGATAGCATAGTAACATTAAGTTAACAGCTGACTGAACGGCAGTCAATAAGCTTAACGTTAGTTTACTTTTGGCTAAGGCTAACAGCTAACTGTGCTTTTAGACTTTCTAAAAAAAACACGATTAACGTTAACTAGCTTAATACACAGGCAGATAAATGTCTCGCAACGGTATTTTGCTGGTCAGCTATCTTAGACGAACTCATAACCTTACTGTAACATCAGTTGTAGACTGCCAAGTATCGTAGCTGACTAAACTACCTGATTTGTTCGGGTAGCATTATTTCACTGTAACGCGCAAGCGCTCTCAATTTGTTAAGGTTAATATTATTGAATATTTGGCTTATCCATACCAGTCAGGCGATCAAGAAAATAATATGTTATGGTTATTTCTAATTGCAGGGAGGAGGCAGCAGCGGAAAATGCGGAGCCGGTACAGCTGTACTGGAAGGCTGATAAACAAGCCATCCATCAGGTTGATGATGGAAACCTCACAAAAAGCTACAACTTTGGTAAATATGGTTTGGCTTCACCCTTGTTCCACTGCTCTTCTGTGATATCTAAGTTACATGGCCCTCTAAATTATATGGTCTCCCCCCTATTTATACCACAATGTCTTCTGCAGACAGAGTCTTCAGTTCAGAGGAAAACACCAAACAGCTGTACCAGGACATTGCAAAGTCGCTGGTGGTGTCCACTGTTGAGGGTTATAATGGTGAGTAAGGGAAGCTGCAAGGTGCTGCAATGGGTGTATGTCTGTGAGTGTGGTATCGCTAAGGACATTTTAATCTCTAATTTTGTCTGGGATACTGTGAATGCTCAGATGATGGGATGTCTGTATCTGAGATGCTGTGAATGCTCAGATGATGGGATGTCTGTATCTGAGATGCTGTGAATGCTCAGATGATGGGATGTCTGTATCTGAGATGTGTGGTTCTCCCCCTTCCTAGGCACCATATTTGCATACGGGCAGACTTCATCTGGGAAGACGTTCACGATGATGGGGAGCAGCCTCATACCAGGTGTCATCCCACTGGCTATGGAGGATGTCTTCCAGACTATCAAAAATGTAGGATGATCTAAGACAATTGTTTGTCTTGTTCAGTATGTGCTTGTTTGTTTAAGTCACACTATTAAGGCTTTTTTGTTTGTTTTGTTTTTGGTTACATTAGTTTTAATAACCTCCTAAAATACATTTTGTTGGTGCATGATCATGGTCGACACACCTGCCGTGTCCACTAGCTGCCCAGGCTTTACACAATGTAGCTAAGTGCTCTGGATCAGAGACTATGTAACATAATCAACCATATAAAGACTTACTGAATGTCATAATTACAGAAGAATTTCACTAAATATCAGAATCACAGAAATGCATAATTTCACTCTGATGCCTCTTTAAGTAACCTATGTCTAAGAGAAATGAATGAGTTTCAGTTTTTTTTTCTGTGTGTGAAGGGGGCAGAGAGACAGATATATTGAGTGTATGTTTTGGTTGGTAAGTGTATGGATCTGCTTCCAGATATGGATCTATGTTTCTGAGCATGAGGTTTTGAGAGAACTAATGGTTTTGGTTTGTGTTTGTTTATGTGAAGTGTTCCAAGAAGGAGTTTCTTCTCCGAGTGAGTTACATGGAGATCTACAATGAGACGGTCACAGACCTGTTGTGTGACAGCTGGAAGAGGAAACCATTAGAGATCCGCGAGGGCAACTATGTGAGTTTACTGTTTCATGCATACAAGTAGGTCTGGGCGATATGGCCAAAAAAAAAGATTGGACGAGTCACGGTTTTAAATGTTTTAATTTTTTTCTGAACTTAAGACAAAACATGATTAAAAAAAATGATATGCTCTTACCAGGGCCATATCTGCAATATCAACAAAAGGAAAGCATCACTAGCAAGGCTGTTACTCTTTTACATATTGTAAACATTGTAAATAATGACACTAGGAGCAGCTCTGCAACAATCACAAAAATGTCAATATGCATAATTTATTAAAAAATAATTTGAAATGAAATGAAGCGCTTCTGGTAGGCAATGACTGGAGAAACATTCCATTCCATTCCACTTCATGCTTTTGTCTCAGGTGCTGGAACAGGTTTGTCGTGCTCATACCTTCGGTTCAAACTGAGCGACTCTATGATTTGAAAAATAACAAACTCTTGAGTTCATTTAATGAATTTTATCTATCGCCCAACCCTACACACAAGTAAACCTTTCCTATAGTCGGGTATTATACTCTAAAATATATATGTATGAAGTGAAGTTTGTTTGACTTCTAAAAATGTCTTGTGCTTGCAGAAAAATGTCTATGTGGCTGATCTTACAGAGGAGTTAGTGACGTCACCTGAACAAGCACTGGCCTGGATCCGCAAAGGAGAAAGTACTGAGCTCTCTCTTTCTCTTTCTATCTTTCTCTCTCTCTCTCTCTGAGATAAAAATGGTTACATATGTAACTGAGTTTATATGAATTTCGGATGACTGCTAGAGGTGGTGCTTTAAGCAGCTGGATGGCCATCACATGTATGTGCAAGTTGAGTGTTCGTATCACCTGGGTGACGTATTCCCTTTGCCCAGGTAATAAAAGCACGTTCACCCAGGACGTGACCACCTGGCAATCTTCTTCCGAGTGATCGCCCAGCTCTGGCGGCCATCTGAAATTCATAGCACCGCGGTTACATACATAACCGTCATTCTAGTTCATGCCTTAAGCACCTGGATGACTAATTCCAACAAGGTCACCAAGAAGTCCTACTTTCCCTTTCAGAAAGCTGTGAAAGAGTAGGGAGGAAGGTTGCAGGTTGATGCACATGATGCAGCTGCACAGGTATCCGAAAGAGGAACCCCTTCGTAGGGCTGCCCACGACGTAGACACACTCTTGTTTGGGTGACCTGAACATGAAGAGGAATCGGGACATCCCTGGTCTTACAGGCATAAAGAATAGCATCTACAATCCGTTTTGATAGCCTTGATAACTCCCTGGTCGTATAGGCGAATGCCTGCAAAGAGACTCTGAGATTATGTGCAGAAGGGTCAACCCCTGAGGCCTGCGATGTCTGGGACAGGGCTAGTATGAGGTGGGACATAGAACGCGTCCAGTGACCTGTGGCTCATCTGCTGGGAGTTTGGATGAGAGGAGTGGGAGCTCTCATCTGTCCCCTCCTCGACTGACCCTCCACTGATAAGAAGGCTCTCTGAAGCCCTAGTAGTGAGGGCACTTACATGTGATGGGCATCCAGGCGCTTAAAGCGCCGCCTCTGGCGGTCCGCATCTTGTTTTGTTATGACGAAATTGATCTTCACCATCTGTGGATCCTAGACCAGAGCCAAAAATGGACTATGTGTTTTCCACAGAGAACCGCCACTATGGAAAGACGAAGATGAATGAGCGAAGCAGTCGCTCTCACGCCATCTTCCGTATGGTAAGCAGCCTCCACACGCGCACAGGATTTGGCCAGCACATATACACACACATTCATACTTAACCGCAACCGTTGCACACCGCTGAGTTAAGTGTTTTGTCTTACCAGATCCTTGAAAGTCGAGAGTTGAGCGATCCAACCTCAGGAGAGATCTCCGACGGTGCCATCATCGTGTCCCACTTGGTGAGTCAGTCACCCAGCTCACTCGATCACACTGACCCTTGTGGTCTTGTTTTATAGTTTTTTTCAGAATCAGGTTTTATTGGCCAAGTAAGTTTGCACAAACAAGGAATTTGACTTGATAAAGTGGCTCTCAGTGTGCTTACACAAAATATACATTACAACACAATACAAAACAAACAGTGCAACGGTCTAAGAAGTTTAAGAAAGTATGTACAAGGCGGAATGGCTATATACAGTAGCTGTGAAATGTTACACAACAATAGTGCAAAGAAGGAGTGGAGAGTGCGAGAAGTGCAGGGATAAATATATATGTATAAATATATATATATATATTTTTGAGGCTATTACAGCCAGATATATCACCTGGTGAGTCAGTCAGTCACCCAGCTCACTCAATCACATTTGACCCTCCATTGTAGTCTTGCCCTGTCTGTCTGTCTGTCTGTCTGTCTGTCTGTATGTTCTCCTGCTGTGTGCTTATGTGTTGTTGTGGTTGTCAAACAGAATCTGGTGGATCTGGCTGGAGCCGAGCGAGCGAGTCAGACTGGAGCAGATGGTGAGGCTCAGCTCTAACGTCCTTTTCTGCACTTCCCAGTGGTCATCAGTGACCACCTCTTATCTGCACTTCCCAGTGGTCATCAGTGACCACCTCACCTTTTCTGCACTCCCCAGTGGTCATCAGTGACCACCTCACCTTTTCTGCACTCCCCAGTGGTCATCAGTGACCACCTGACCTTATCTGCACTCCCCAGTGGTCATCAGTGACCGCCTCTTATCTGCACTCCCCAGTGGTCATCTTCAGTGACCACCTCTAACGTCCTTATCTGCACTCCCCAGTGGTCATCAGTGACCACCTCTAACGTCCTTATCTGCCCTCCCCAGTGGTCATCAGTGACCACCTCTTATCTGCACTCCCCAGTGGTCATCAGTCACCACCTCTAACGTCCTTTTCTGCACTTCCCAGTGGTCATCAGTGACCGTCCTTATCTGCCCTCCCCAGTGGTCATCAGTGACCACCTCACCTTATCTGCACTCCCCACTGGTCATCAGTGACCGTCCTTATCTGCCCTCCCCAGTGGCCACCTCAGCAGGAGCGTGGAGTGACCGCTGTGTGCTCGTTTGTGTGTTGCAGGTACTCGCTTAAAAGAGGGATGCAACATCAACCGCAGTCTCTTCACTCTGGGCCAAGTCATCAAGAAGCTGTCGGATGAAAATCAGAAGTAAGTAGGATAATCACTCTTTTTTTTTTTTTTAAGGTAACTTGTCATCCGTCAATGTTTTAGTATGAAAATTTGTCAAGTTTATTTACCATCTGCTGCTTCCTGCAAAGAACACTTTAACAGCTCAGTTTTGGTTCATGCAAAAATGATGCACTTTCCAGTATCGACTAATCCCAACTTGAAAACCCAGCCTAAACCGGCAGCATTTCTTTTGAGGTGGCACTGCACCACTTATCAGTGCCCCTACTGTATGTCATCGTAGAGTACTTTTCTTCTGAACTGAATATGAAAAGAAACTCAGTGCGTGGCACACAAATGAAGTAAAGATGATTTTAAATAGCACTTGTCTGTATGTATTGGTCTACTACTATTTCTAAGTAAAGAGAAAAAAATCTGGGTTAATATATAAATATAATGTACGAACATCGTGCTTGTGCCGGCTTTGGGAGACTCACTATGGGGTGCAGGGGATGGTGCTCACGGTGTTTGGGGGACTCACTATGGGGTGCAGGGGATGGTGCTTGGGGGACTCACTATGGGGTGCAGGCGATGGTGTTTGGGTGACTCACTATGGGGTGCAGGGGATGGTGCTCACGGTGTTTGGGGGACTCGCTATGGGGTGCAGGGGATGGTGCTCACGGTGTTTGGGGGACTCGCTATGGGGTGCAGGGGATGGTGCTCACGGTGTTTGGGTGTCTCACTATGGGGTGTAGGGGATGGTGCTCACTGTGTTTGGGGGACTCACTATGGGGTGCAGCCAGGGGATGGTGCTGACGGTGTTTGGGTGTCTCCATAGGGGTTTCTGCAACTACAGAGACAGCAAGCTGACACGCATCCTGCAGAACTCGCTTGGGGGCAATGCCAAGACGGTCATTATCTGTACCATCACCCCAGCTACACTGGAAGAGACCATCAGCACACTGCAGGTGGGTACACTATCGCCTTTCCGGCCCATCACATCTCTGTCTATAGGTCATGACCTTCCCTGTTCTGATCTTCATCATGGTATGTTGAGAAGCTTTCCCTAGACATTCATTGTATCATTGAATCACCGTAGAAAGAGTTATTACTATGATGCATTGTATTTAAAATTCAGTGTGGTTTAACACTGTACCAGTTTGTTCTCCCAGTGGTAAATGTTAACGTGAGTCCGTTCTGCCTGTATATCTTCTGTAGTTTGCAAGCGCAGCAAAGCGCATGAAGAACGATCCACACGTAACCGAGGTGTCTGACGACGGTGCCCTGCTGAGACGCTACAGGAACGAGATCAACGAGCTCAAACAACGTCTGCAGGAGGTACTCGCACGGAACACAGTCCCAGACCAGTCACTTCAAAATCTAAAAGAACCCACATTTGCAAGAACTGAGTACAAGAACTATAGCATGATTCATTGGGAATGTGATCTAAATCGTCCATAGCCGATGGCGTGACAGTCATCAGTCATCACCAGCAACAGTGGGGCGCCCCCTGCCACACTCCACTTTAACTCCACTGTGTCTGTCATCATGTAGATATTTATGTACTCTGCTATCATGTAGATATTGATTTACTCTGCCATCATGTAGATATTGATTTACTTATTAGGGATGCTAAAAAAGCGAAAAATAATATTCAATAATCACTTGGAACTATTCGACTACTATTCGACAATTTCTTCGCCGGTAAACACACACACACACACACACACACACACACACACACACAAAGAGAGAGTGAGATACCCATCCACGCTTTACCTGGCTGAGTTTTCTCTGCGCCTCCTTTTTGTTCCACACAGAATGTTTTTGTGGCTGTGGTGGTCTTTGGCTTTTTTTTTATGTGTGTCGTGCAGCAGCATCTACTCTCACAGCAGCACACGTGTTTTACTGTCGCCTGAGTTCTATTCAAGTTGAGTCGTAGAACTGCTGAAAATGTATTTTTTTTAGTAATTCATACATTAGTTTATAATGAATTAGTAATGTCTAGAAGGTATTAAACAAGTTATAGTACTTGTTCTAGGAGTAGCCCATAAGATCACCAACACCCCCCCCCCACCTCACACACACACACACACCCTGAAGCACCATAAGTAAACATGCTTTAAGTAAGCTGACCCATGTGTATGTTGGGATGGCAGGTTTCATCCGTTACCAAGACGACGGTGAATGAGAAGCAGAGCCTGTGCCAGATGCTGCAGGAGAAGGAACAGCTGCAGCGGGAGCAGGAGGACCGCATCCGCAACCTCACCAAGCTGCTGGTCACCTCCAACGTTGTCCTTGTCAAGAAGGTAACGTCTTTCTCATGAATGTAGCTTTTCCAATCCATGAACTTCACTTCTTGGAAATGGTGAAAGCAATGTTGATCACTTAATTAGGTTTTTTTTGTTTTAATGGCCCCCAGCCCACTACCCAAAAAAGGAAAAGGAAAGAGAAAAAAAAAAAAACCGAATCCTGTGAGCCCTATAATATAATATGTACGTGTGTTTCCTGCTTGCACAGATTCCGAAGAGACGCATGACATGGGGTGGTAAGCTGTTACAGGCTGCCCTCCCCACCGATCAGCTAGAAGAGCTGGACACTAGCGGCCTCGTGGAGCCCTTCGTCAAGCAACGCAGGGTGGATCTTTCAGCCATCGTAGAGCAAGAGGGTGAGTTCAATGTGCAATCCTGCTTCTCAGTCCAATTTTAGCACTACATGATTACATGTAGTAATGTAAACATCAGTGGAGGTTATGTGTTCGGTTTGTTTGTTTGTTTTTGTCAGCAGGATTATGCGAAAACTAACCAGTTTTCATAAAATATGTGTGGGGGGGGGGGGGGGTTGTATCATGGCCAAGAAAAAGACCATTACATTTGTGGGCAGATCCAAATCACGAGGCGGATGCATGAATTATTTTTCACTTTTTTAACATTTTGAGATGGGGCATTTAGTCTTGGTGGAGGTCTGCGTTTCTTTTAGTTTGTTGTTGTTGTTGTTTGTTTGTTTGTTTTTTTCCTCATTCATTCAACACCATACATTGAATGGGCAACACTGGTACTCTACCGGTTTCTACTAGGGACAAAAAAATATTGTAATTGGTCCAGTTTTGAGGGAGACTCCTATTAGCGGCAACCGCAGAACGCAGCTACAATGTAATCCTATGGAGCAAGCCAGCACATCAAAGTCACTAAAAAAGATGGGAAAATACGGCCCAGATAATAAAATACTGGAATTTACCCTTCAAGAAACGATGGATCATGTCAGTATGTTGCTGCTGAAATTAACAGCATTGTTTTTTCCCTTGCTGTTTAGACATGGAGGAGTTTGATGGGCGCTGGGAAATTCCTTTGGAACGAACTCTTGACCTGGAACTGAATCAGAGCAGTGTGACCACGCGGAACTTTTCAGATAGGTGCGCTTGGATGTGCTCTCGGACCTCCCAGAGTCTGCATCTGATATTTACGTCTTTGTGGGAGTTTTTGTAACCCTGTTTGTGTGTGACCCTTTTTAATTTTCTTCCAGTGACTACTCCCCACATGTTTCTGAAATGAATGGAAGACTGTCCAGCCTGGAGGAGCAACTGGAGAAGGCATCTCAGCTTAGACAGGAGGTGCAGCAACAGCTTGAGAAGGCAGTGCAAGAGAAACAGGAGTTGCACCTTCAACTAGAGAAGGAGGCCCAGGAGAAACAGGAGTTGCACCTTCAACTACAGAAGGAGGCTCAGGAGAAGCAGGAGTTGTACCTTCAGCTAAAGCTAGAGACAGAGACAGAAGGAGGCTCAAGAGAAAAAGGAGTTGCACCTTCAACTAGAGAAGGAGGTTCAGGAGAAACAGGAGTTGCTCCTTCAGCTAGAAGCAGAGAAGAAGGAGGTTCAGGAGAAACAGGAGTTGCACCTTCAACTACAGAAGGACGCTCAGGAGAAGCAGGAGTTGCACCTTCAGCTAGAGACAAAGAAGGAGGAGGTGCAGGAGAAGCAGGAGTTGTTCCTTCAACTAGAGACGGAGAAGAAGGAGGTGCAGGAGCAGCTTGAGCTGGAGGTGCTGCAGAGACAGGAGGCCATGAAGAGGGCGGCGGAGCTCGAGAAGAAAGTGATCGAGCTCGAGCAGCAGCAAGAAGCCACACCGCACGACACATCCGGTTACGCCAGTGAACGGGTGAGCAAACAACTCCTCTCAAACTGCAGTTGCTCCCTAGCAGGGTTTTGAATGGTCATGGAAAAAAAACTTGGAATAATCATGGAATTGGAATTGCAATTTCCGGGCCTGGAGATGTTTTGGAAAACTATATAAAGCCAGACAGCTATGGAAAAGTCAGGGAAATGTACTTCACAAATGCCATAATATATTACAGTATATGTGACTCAGTCAAGAAGTCAAGAACATTTAAGTACTGTTGATTTGTCTTGTCCACTTGATTACTCCTGATTGCTATTCTGAATAATTACATTCATTTTTGAAAACCCATTTCGGGACCTTTCTTTTCAAAGGTTCTACAGACCAACCTTATTTGTATACATAGACATTTCAGAAAATGTATGGTCATGGAAATTTGCCTCAAAGTGATGGAAATGTATTGGTAAAAATGCGTATAAACACTTTCTAGAGTATCATCTATCTATAAATACCAGTTTCAGTCCACATGTGTAAAGACCTGTGAAATATTTACTGAGTGATGATTTGTATTGTTGGCAAGAAAAACATGACTAAAACTCTGGTTCTCTGTGACCTTTGCCTGTGGGTTGAATCCTGACTAAAACTCTGGTACTCTTTGACCTTTGCCTGTGGGCAATCCTTTGAATCCTTGTGAATTCTATCCTACTCCAGTTCAAGAGAGACTTCGGCGACACCCTCCAGCTGTGTGAATCTCTGACCGTTGAGAAAGTAAGTTTGCCATGCGTACGAAATGACTACTTGAGCGTGTAGCTGGGCCTCTTTGGCTTTATCCTTTAATATCTAATGGATCAGAGGGCCTGTGTTGCTTAGGTACTACTCTACTTTATGTTTACACTCTCTGTGTGGATGTATGGTCAATGGCAAGAGGTCACAGTCTAGGGCCAACTTGGTACCTACATCTGTACCTTCAGGCCTCTAGGATCCACATCTAGTTTCTACAAGTACCAGTACCAGTAGAACCAGAACTTTGGCTGGAATGTCAGGTTCCCCCTCTAGCCCTTGTGTTGGTTTAGAAATGTAAATGTTCTAATAATTCTGTAATGGTTCCCACTTCCGCATTCCACCACAGTCATCTACAGACATGTATGTTAATGATGTGCATCTACGTAGTGTAGTCATCATGACACCCTGTGATTGTGTGTGTGTTAGGAAAGGCTGGAGGCTGAGCGGGACCTCTTCATGAGGGAGTTTCAGGTGGCCAGCGAGGAAATCGAGCGGCTGAAGCGGGACGGCGAGCGCCTGCAGGAGCAACTGGTTGAGAGGAGTGAGGACGACGAGTTCGAGTGTCTGGAGAAGGAGAGCAGGAGGGAGTATGAGGTGAGGCTTGAGCCCCTGTGAGACGTGCCTGTGGCTGGCTGACTGACACGCGCTGTTGGCCTGCACTCAGGAGGCGGAACAACAACGCTGAAGAACTCGGGTTCTAAAAAGGGGCCATTATTGAAGCTATATGGAACCTCTAATGCTAAGGGTTCTTATTTGAGGTCAATGCGAGAACAACTATGTTCTACAACTACTTTTGTTTTTCCATTCTGTGTCATGAACCCTAATAGATTTACTACATTTACAGCAAGAGCTTCTGGCTGAGATCACTGCCTTGAAGAAAGCAGCAGAGGACTCAGACATCCAGGCTCAACATCTCAAGGTCAGGGTTGAATTTGTCATTGTGGGTGTGTATCGTGTGAGTGATGTGTGTGTGTGGTGTGTTGGATGTACGGTGGCGTTAGTGTGTGTGGATGTACGTGCGTGTGTGTGTGTGGTGTTTTTAATGTTCCCGACTCTCTTCTCCACAGGCGGAGCTGGCGACCTTCTCCGACCTGCAGGGCGATAAGGACCTGGTGCAGGAGATGAAGCGCCTGCAGCGCTCCGTGGACGATGCCGAGTGCATCAGCCGTGACACCAAGAAGGAGTGGGCCTTCCTGCGCTCGGAAAATCTAGCCCTCAAAGAAAGAGATGTGAGTGGCTGGCCGTTAGATGGAGAGTGTAGACAGCGCAGACAGAGACTCTTGAGTGTATGACCTATACGGATGCACGCGAGATGAGTTTTCAAAGGAATTGAGTTATCAAGGCGTGGGTGTGAAAGCTGTGCTAGTAGCTGCTATTCATAGATTTGCTTATTTGCAGCGTTTTTTTTATTATTTTTTTTTATTTAGCTTATTTACTTTTATTTACAATAGTCTATTTTCATCGTTTTTAAACATGGATAGAAACTCTTGTGTTTGGGTGTGTCTCCCTGTGAGTTTCTAAATGTATGGGGCTGATATGTTGGGTGTGTCTCCCCTGTGAGTTACTAAATGTAAGGGGCTGATATGTTGGGTGTGTCTCCCCTGTGAGTTACTAAATGTAAGGGGCTGATATGTTGGGTGTTAATGGATTTCAACGCTCCCTCTAGGATGTGTTCAGTGCGGACCACCAGCACATGCAGTCAGAGCTGCACAGTGTGCAGGCGCAGCTGGAGGCAGGGAAGACCCGCTTCAAGAAGATGCAGACTGATCTGCAGAAGGAGCTGATGGGGGCGTTTGATGAAAACACCAAACTCACTGCTCTCCTCGATGGGAAAGTCCCTAAAAGTAAGAGCCCTCTTCTCCCTGTGTTGGCTCTCTTCATCATGTCTTCATCACATACGTGTATACATGTCTTCATCACACTTATGATTTAGTGCCAAATACCATCCCTGAAATGTGATCTGAACTTGATAAGGCCGTTGGCTGTTTTCATCGTTTTGTCAACGCTTATGATTCAGTACCAAATGCCATTCATGAAATGTGATCTGAACTTGGTACTGTCCACTCCTGGATTGCCTTGAGGCTCTATTACATGGGCCATGCATTGTGAGCCAGAATGTCAACTTCATGTCAAAGCTGTGTGCATCCTGTCTAGAGGTTTTTGTGCTCTACGGTGATCACACTGCATGTATGCTCACTGCTTGAGCATGTATGATTTGCACTATTATGTTGAAGCTACTCCTGCTCTTGGCTGTGTAATCCAGTAAATCACTCTATGGCTCCCTCTGCAGATCTAGTGGATAGTGTCACTTTGGAGCGAACCGTGTCCGAGCTGAAGAAAGAGCTGGAACAGCACAGGCAACATGAAGAAGAGCTGAAGAATGATCTGGAACGAAAGGTCAACAGCCTCACCCAACAGGTGAGATTAGGCTGGATCAAGGGTCTGAAGCCATTGGTAACACATAGTGGATAGTGTCACTTTGGAGCGAACCGTGTCCGAACAGTGTCGATCTATATACATTGAAATCAACCCACTCGGGGGTAATTACATTTAGTTTGGCCCATGTCAGACATCATAAGAAAGTACTAATTAACCGTACGGCTCTGTGTGTCTGTCAGGTGTGTGAGTTGACAGAGCATCTTTGCCAGATGCAGACAGAACGAGAGGAGCTCCTGTCATCTCATCAGAGTAGCCAAGAGCAGCAGCAACAGGAACTTCAGAAGGCTCACGAGCAGCAGGAGCAGCTTAAAGAGGAACTCCTGAGGGCCCAGGACCTGCTCCAAGAGGCGCTTCATAAGGCACAAGAAGAGCAACAACAGGACCTTCTGAAAGCTGAAGAACAGCAACAGCAGCTTGAAGAGAATCAGGAAATGTCAAACCAGGAGCTTCTGAGAGCCCAGGAACAGCTGGAAAAACTACAGCAGGAACTCCAGAAGGCCCAGGAACACAAGGAGATGTTGCAACAGGAACTTCACAAGGCTCAAGATCAGTCACAGGAGCTCCAGCAGCTACAGAACTCCCAGGAGCAGCATCAACAGGAGCTACTGAAAGCCCATGAACATCAACAAGAGGAACTCCAAAAGGCCAAAGAACTGTTGCATCAGGACCTTCAATCTGCCAAGGAAGAGCAGGAGAAGCTGCAGCTAGAGCTACAGAAGGCCAAGGAAGAGCAAGAGAAACTGCATCTAGAGCTACAGAAGGCCTTGGAGCAACAGGAAACCTTGCAGCAGGACCTTGACAAAGCTCAAGAGCATCAGGAGGCAGAGTTCCAGAGAGCCCAAGAGCAGCTGCAACAGGAGCTCCAGGAGGCTCGCCAACAGCTACAGGATCGCTCTATTTCCCAGGAGCCTGGTGTGTGCTCCGAGGAGCTGGAGAAGCTCCGTTCTGACCTAAGTGCTCTCACGGCACAGAGAGCAGAGCTGCAGGAGATACTAGAGGGTGTGAGAGAGGAGAAGAATCAGCTGAAGAGTGACCTGGAGGAAAGCGTGGACATGGTGCGTTGTTTCACAATGACATCCTTTTTCTACTTTTTTAAAATGTATTTTAAATAATAATTGTAAGTATGAGTGTACTTCTGTTTCCCTACAGTGTGTGCAGACCCAGTCTGAGCTCCAGCAGCTGCAGAGCAGGTTGTCATCCAGTTCCAGTGCAACAGACGAGCAGGTGGGTGAGATCTACTGCGGACCACAAACAAACACCAGTGCCGTCCATGAGATGCACTGAGCAGTGAAATGAAATGCAGTCCAGTGGCAAAAACGCGGCCATTTTGTTGACACACACCTAGGGACACAAACGGTATATTCATATCAGCTATGTGGGTCTACAACCATGCCAAGTTTCATGTGAATTGGTGAAGTCTAAGTAGATGATATCGTCTACCAAAAATGAGTGGGGAAAATAATGTTAGTAGAAGAAGGATGAAAACGTTGTCAAACTCTGGCGCAGCGACGATCATAATTATACCATACAGATCTAGAATTCACATTTATCTGCATATCTAACGTTACTTATTGAAGCCATCGCGTCAACACTGGGCTGACTCGCTAAGTGGGGGCGGGGGGTTTCTATGTCAACAAAATGGCGACGGCTTGGTTTGCGAATAAGGCCCATAGGGGAATATCAACTTCATTAACACGGTCTCACAATGTATCCCTCAGAATGTATTTGAGCGGTCATTGCAGTGAACTAAGAGCAAGTGCGTTTAGTAAAATTAACTTTTAGTTAGTTTGTTTGCTAGTTTTAGCCAAAAACTCCAGGCATTACTCCTTTAAATCACATATTAAAGCAGCAGTAAGGACGCACGTATGTTGATACGCCTGAATGCTGCAAGTGCATCTTGAACACAGCTCTCATGTGATGCCCGTTTCCCCATGTAGCTTCAGGAGCTGGAAGAGTTGAGGCAGGAGAAGCAGCAACTCCAGACTGACATTCAGGAGAATGTGGATATGGTGAGGCCATACAATTTAAAAAAAGATCTAAAACCCAAGTTTTTATGCCAATTCAGAATGTTTCCTGGGTAACGCCACACCAGCATTCACTGTGGTCATTGTGGTGTGGATTAAAAATTAGGTTGGGACCATTGATTTGAAATTAAAGTAATTATAGAATTAAACTAGCTTGTTTTTCACAGTATATATGCTAAGATGGCTGCAACACTAGGATGCTAGTAAATCAAACCTGAGGCATAACATATTCATCTTAACAAAGCATATTAACAAACCTGGATCAGAAAAGGACTACTGATCACGCTTTTTACTGATCATTCTAATCATGATGTGTAATCCCCTGAAAGCTACAGTTAAAATACAAATTCAAGTCTGAATGAAATGCTCTTTGTTTGCCTGTCTATATTTTTAGATGATTGAGAACCAGACTGAGTTGAGAGAGGCCCTGGACAAGGTCAGAGAACTGGAGCGCCAGCTAGCCACCCCCAGTCTCTCTAGTACCACTACCCAGGTGAGAATCACGTTTCCACGAATATACCAGAACTTTTCCAGCCATGTTTTGGGCAAAGATGAAAGTCTAGCTCTTCTTCTCCCTCCTCAGGTAGTCACACATGCCACAGAGAACTCTCTGGAGATCGTTGCTGAACGAGACCGTCTCTGTTCTGAGGTGGCCTCCCTCACTGCAGAGAGAGACCAGCTAAAGACGAGTCAGAATGAGGGAGGGCAGGAGGTCCAAGAGCTGCAGGAGGCCTTGCGACAGGAGGCCCAAGAGCTGCAGGAGGCCTTACGACAGGAGCTCCTCAAGGTTCAAGAGGAGGAGCAGCAGCAAAAAGAGGACGAACTCCAGCGAGTCCGAGAGCAGTTGCAGCAGGAGCTCCAGAAGGCTCAAGAAAATCAACCGCAAGAGCTCCTCCAGGCACAAGAGCAGCAGCGTCACTTAGAAGAAAAACTTCAGAAGGCTGAGGACCTCTTGCAGCAGGAGCTCCAGAAAGCCCAGGAAGAGCAGGAGAGTCTGCAACAGAAGCTACATAAGGCTGAGGAGCAGAGGGAGACACTGCAGCGCCAGCTTTGTGAAATTCAGGAGCAGCAGCAGCACAAGGAGGAGGAGCTCCATAGAAGCCAAGAGCTGAAACAAGAGCTCCAACACACCTGCGAGACGCGTGAGATGTCACAGGAACAGCTGCCTCACCAGGAAGATCAGGGACTGCTCCAACAGGAGCTTCATAAGGCCCAGGAGCAACATCAGCAGGAGCTAATGAAAGCCCAACAGCAGCAACAGGGTCTTGAGGAAGAGCTGAACACGGCTCTAGAGCAACAGCTAACTCTTGAGAAAGATCTCCAGAACGCCAGAGAGCTGCAGGAACAGTTGCAGCAGGAACTACAGGAGGCTCGACAGCATCACGCCCAGGAAGTACTGAAAGCCCAAGAGCAGCAACAGCGCTTTGAGGAAGAGCTCCGTAAAAATGAAGAGTTGTTGCAGCAGGAGCTTCAGAGAGGACGGGAACAGCAAGAGAAGCTGCAGGAAGATCTTCAGAAGGCTCGAGAGCAGTTACAGGATCACTCCACCCCTCAGAACTCAGAGGTAGCCTCCGGAGAGGTGGAGAGACTGCGCTCCGACCTGAGCTCAGTCACGACACAGAGCGCAGAGCTGCAGGAGATACTGGAAGGGCTTAGGGAGGAGAAGAACCAGCTGAAGAGAGATCTTGAGGAGAACACGGACATGGTGAGAACTGTTAAAAGGCCTCATCTGAATGTGATGTGATGTGTGTAGATGAGCCTCTGGAGATGAGTCTCTGGAGATGAGTCTATAGTCTGTGTGCACCTCTTTTACATGGCGGAGGTTGGGGTTGATGGGCTGTGGTGTTCTTTGGTGCTGGATTAGTTATGTGTAACTGCTTTTCTGCAGGCTCAGGAGCAGCTGGAGGAGCTGAGGCAGGAGAAGAGACAGATACAGACAGATCTGCAGAACAACATGGATAAAGTGAGTGACAAATTGTCCAACCCCTAGATCTAGTCATTTGAGTTTTTTTCAGTAGTTTGTGACTCTGAGCACTGAGACTGACCTCCCGTGGCTTCTGTTCCCAGGCCAGTGAACTCCAGGCACAGCTGCAGTGTGTGACTGAGGAAAGGCAGCGTCTACTGGGGGATAATGAGGCCGCGCAAACCCTCCAGGAGGAGGTGGATCAGCTCCGAGCTGAAATCGTGTCCCTGGCTGCAGACAGACAACAGCTGGAGGAGAGACTGAGGGAGGAGGAGAAGAAGCACTCTGAGGAGGTGCAGGAGCTCCGTGCGGAGAAGGAGCAGCAAACCGCAGCTGCTGTGGAGAGCTCTGAGGAGCTGGAGAGGCTGCGCTCAGACCTCGCTGCCCTCGATGCCCAAAGAGCAGAGCTGCAGGACACACTGCAGGAAGTCCGAGAGGAGAAGAGCCAACTCCAGAGAGACCTGGAGGAGAATGTTGACATGGTGAGAATAAGACTTTGTTTAGCTAGAATGATGTTTGTGGTTATTTTGTAGCAAAAAAGCAATGAGTTCTCAGAACACCAGGGGTTTGGTAGAGTTCTCTGGTAGAGTTCTGACTTTGAGTTGAAGTTGATTTGGTTGGAGCTCCTTGTGAGACATGTGGCACAGGCTGTGATAGATGAGGTGGAACTGTTGTTGTTTCAATGCTTGCCCTTTTCTGCAGGCTCAGGAGCAGCTGAACGAGCTGGAGGAGATGAGACAGGAGAAGAGGCAACTGCAGACGGATCTTCAGAACAACATGGAAAGAGTGAGTGACTACGGTCTTACTGCGGTACATTTGAGGCTTTTCCAGATGTGGTTTTAACAGATTAGAGTAATCCCATAGACTCACCTGATGAAGTTATAACATACAGATTAGGGTAATCCCAGACTCACCTGATGAAGTTATAACGTTTAGGAGATCTGAAAATGTCTGTCGATGTTTTCATGACCAAGTAATATGGACCACTTATTTCAGTTGTAAATGATATAAATGGATTCAACTTCCAGTGCATAGTTTCTGTTGTCCTGTACAAAAAAAGACAAGGAAAGAAGGATATGTGCCTTTAGACCCACCACAGCAACCTTAATGTGGAGATATAATAAAAAGATAGCATCTGTCGGTGTTGCCATGTATTGTTGATCGAGTTATTGTTTTATTTTAGTTGGAAGATAAGCCTGGAGCATCTCTAATGTCCTCCTTCTGTTCCCAGGCCAGTGAACTCCAGGCACAGCTGCAGTGTGTGACTGAGGAAAGGCAGCGTCTACTGGGGGATAATGAGGCCGCGCAAACCCTCCAGGAGGAGGTGGATCAGCTCCGAGCTGAAATCTCGTCCCTGGCTGCAGACAGACAACAGCTGGAGGAGAGACTGAGGGAGGAGGAGAAGAAGCACTCTGAGGAGGTGCAGGAGCTCCGTGCGGAGAAGGAGCAGCACACCGCAGCTGCTGTGGAGAGCTCTGAGGAGCTGGAGAGGCTGCGCTCAGACCTCGGTGCCCTCGATGCCCAAAGAGCAGAGCTGCAGGACACACTGCAGGAAGTCCGAGAGGAGAAGAGCCAACTCCAGAGAGACCTGGGGGAGAATGTTGACATGGTGAGGAATTGTATTTCTTATTTTTATTTATTTATCTATTCATCTATGACCCCTCAAGTACCCCACATTTTCAGCACTTCCCAGACAAATGTCTAATTATATTTCTCAGCCAGGACAAAGTAGCCTTAGGTCATTTGCCAATTACAGTCTATTTACACTTCCTGAAAGAGTAAACCGTTACATACTACATACCAGCGGCTATGTAAGTGAAGTATTCTTCTTGATTGACATTATTGATAATCGTTATTGGGTGATCTTGATGTTATGAAATTAATGGACCCTCAACAGTTCATCCATCTCCTGTATGTATTTGAGCATAAACAGAGCAATATGTCCTTGTGAAGGATCAGTAGGTCAGTCTTGTCAACACATTGCACAGTAAGCAATACCTGTTGATTGCACAGATGTTACCAATACCTGTTGATAACACATTGCACACTAAGCGATACCTGTTGATAACACATTGCACACTAAGCGATACCTGTTGATAACACATTGCACAGTAAGCGATACCTGTTGATAACACATTGCACAGTAAGCAATACCTGTTGATAACACATTGCACAGTAAGCGATACCTGTTGATAACACATTGCACAGTATTTTGCGCATACAAACACCGTAGCAACATGACCACAGATAGAAGTTGGACAGTACTGTGTGTATGACTGACTGATTTAATGAGACACAAATAAGACAGAAGTGCTAATAATGTTGACGCGTGGGGCAGCCATCTTGGACTCTGACGTCAGGGTTGGTGAGGGTCGTCTAAACCATGGTGTCCTCCGCTTTAGAGCTCTGACTATCTGTCGTTGCCTCATCCATCACAGAGGAGTGTGCGTAATCTACGCATTATGGGATTGTCTTCTGGCGAAAGAGTCCGGTACGAAGAGGTTAGTCCTACCTCATGGCAAGTCCAAACTGGCTTGACAAAAACAGCCAGGCCGGAGTCACTGAGTCTGAGGTCGGACCTGTTTGTATTTAGAGGATTACATGTCAGAGGTGTAATGCATTTACAGGTCAGAGTTCATCGGTGTAATGCATTTAGAGGTTTACAGGTCAGAGGTCATCGGTGTAATGCATTTAGAGGATTACAGGTCAGAGGTCATCGGTGTAATGCATTTAGAGGATCAGAGGTCATCGGTGTAATGCATTTAGAGGTCATTGGTGTAATGCATTTAGAGGATTACAGGTCAAAGGTCATCGGTGTAATGCATTTAGAGGATTACAGGTCAAAGGTCATCAGTGTAATGCATTTAGAGGATTACAGGTCAGAGGTCATCGGTGTAATGCATTTAGAGGATTACAGGTCAAAGGTCATCAGTGTAATGCATTTAGAGGATTACAGGTCAGAGGTCATCGGTGTAATGCATTTACAGGTCAGAGGTCATCGGTGTAATGCATTTAGAGGATTACAGGTCGGAGGTCAGAGGTCATCGGTGTAATGCATTTACAGGTCAGAGGTCATCGGTGTAATGTATTTGGAGGTCAGAGGTGTAATGCATTTAGAGGATTACAGATCGGAGGTCAGAGGTCATCGGTGTAATGTATTTGGAGGTCAGAGGTGTAATGCATTTAGAGGATTACAGGTCAGAGGTGTATTGTATTTGGAGGTTTACAGGTCCGAAGTGTATTGTATTTGGAGGTTTACAGGTCAGAGGTTTATTGTATTTGGAGGTTTACAGGTCAGAGGTTTATTGTATTTGGAGGTTTACAGGTCCCATATCTCTTTCCTGGTTAGGTGCAGCGTATGAAAGAGGAGATTAATGCTCAGGGGACCAGCTATCCGGACCACACAGAGCTGGTAAGCAATGTGAAGACCACAGAGCCTCATGGACTAAAACCAGAGAAGTTGATGAGTTATTTTACCGAAAGGGAAATAATATTAATAATAATATTTTTTAAGCATTGTTTAACACTTTTCCCCCATGTCACTAGATGGCGCAAGAGAATGACTCCCAGCAGAATCTGCAGGTTGGTGCTTTACACCATAGAGATATATTTGTCTATGCTTTACACAGCGACATCTCGCACATTACCAAATCACTTCATACTACCAAAGCTGACTTGGCGCCCCCTGCTGTCCAGGTGTGGTCCCTGCGGATCCAGCGCCTGTCCGAGCAGCTCTCTCAGAAGTTGCGCCAGCGATGGACATCTGCGCTGCTGGCCTCCGCTGAGCTCAGTGACCGAAGGCTGGCCAATCAGCTGCTGCCCAGCATGCCATATCTGGAGCCCCTTACCGTCGGTCTCCGGAGGCGCACTCAACAGCTGCAGGACTTGCTGTCGACCCGACTGGTAGGGAGGGGGCTCTTCATCTCTCTTGCACGTTCACTCACGCCGTCACACACACACACACACACACACACACACACACACACACACACACATTGTGCTTCATTTGAATACGTCACATTTACCAGAATTAAACGAAGATG
>NC_045158.1:27381324-27391324 GCF_900700415.2 Clupea harengus | reverse complement strand
ATAATATGCATTGCCAGCTGTTGAGACCTTAAACAGACCGGCGTGTGCCTTTCCAAATCAAGTGTAATCATTTGAATTTAACACAGATCAAGGTGCAATCAAGGTGTAGAAACATCTCAAAGATCAAGAAAAATGGAAGCACGCACCTGAGCTCAAGTTCAAATGTCATAGCAAAGGGTGGGAATACTTTATGTCAATGTGATATATCATTTTTTGCCTCGTCATTATGAAGATATTGATGTGGGGGGTATGAATTTAAGCTATTTTTAGCATGCAAGGCTGCAAAACAAAATGTGGAAACGCAAAGGGGTCTGAATACTTTCTGAATGCGCTGTACATGCAACAGCTGATGTGGATCATCATGGTGGTTACATGGTTGACATATCAGGGACTTTCATCATGAACATTGTCTCATCGTACTGCTATTTAGGACTCTCCACTGTCCCAGTATCTAAATAAAGCTGCAGCACAAGTGTAATTGGCATCCTAATGATGATTATTATGGTGTGTGTGTGTGTGTGTGTGTGTCTGTGTCTGTGTCTGTGTCTGTGTCTGTGTCTGTGTCTGTGTCTGTGTGTGTGTGTGTGTGTGTGTGTGTGTGTAGGCTGGAGAGGCTGACGTCAGTGCTGAAACACAAGGAGGAGTTGATCCGTAAGCTGAAGGAGGATTTGAGGATGAAGCAGCAGGTCGATGAGCACTCATGTGAGCACTGATCTTCCCTTCTGACTTTCTTACGGTCTTTTTTTACACCCCGCGCTCACGTCACCTTTTACACCTCGCGCTCACGTCACCTTTTACACCTCGCGCTCACGTCACCTTTTACACCCCGCGCTCACGTCACCTTTTACACCCCGCGCTAACGTCACCTTTTACACCCCGCGCTAACGTCACCTTTTACACCCCGCGCTAACGTCACCTTTTACACCCCGCGCTAACGTCACCTTTTACACCCCGCGCTAACGTCACCTTTTACACCCCGCGCTCACGTCACCTTTTACACCCCGCGCTCACGTCACCCATCCCTCTCCAATGCTCTCTCTGTTAAATAGCAGGTGACGGAGAAGACGCACAGCAGATACAGGGTTTCAGTAGTGTTAATGAATCGTTACCTTTGGTTATTTTAAGTGTATTATCGTAACGGTGTTAATTATCGGACGGCGTGTGTTATCGGCAAACGTTCGCGTTGTCATGTTAATCCATTATTAAACTGAGCAAATCGATTGTTAATGCATTATTAAACTTAGCATTTTGATTGTTTAACCGAATGGCCGATGTTTGACACTGTCCGATAACTGACATAGCTACGCTATGTGGGGTTTGTTTTTTCACACTTCCTCACACTTCCTGTGTTTGCTTCCCTCTGTAGTTGTGGAGGATTATACTTCCAAACATCGCGGCCACCAGGAGGAGATTCCGCAGCAGCAGCAGAAAATTGCTCAGTTAGAGAGGTGTGTGTGTCTGTGTGTCTATCTGTGTGTGTGTGTGTGTGTGTGTGTTCCCACAAGGGGGGGTGTGTGTGTGTGTGTGTGTCTGTGCGTGCGTGTTCCTACATGGGTGTGGAGAGTATGCTAAAAGTTCTATAAGAAACTACAGCTTCAAGTATTACAATGAATGACTGTGTGATGTAATGATGCACCTGGCATAAGCATTCAAAATGGCTGCTGCCTATACTGGTTGGGTGAGTCTGTAGTTTGCTGAAACATGTATGTCTCTCTGCCTTTTGAACAGCCTTCTATCCAGCCAACAGGAGGAAGCCGAACGATGGAAACGGCGCGCTTACAGGCTTAAGGAGGGCCGGCGAGAGGGGGGTCTCCACACGCCCACCAAGCACACACGCCCACCCACACCTACTAAAAACGCGGCCTTGAAACACACACTCCCACTCACGCCCACCAAACCCACGCACGCACAGGCCAAGCCGTCGCCCAGCAAGCGTCCGGCGCTCGGCGAGGCCCCCCTGGTGAACTCCCCCCACTGCCCGCTGCTGGGTTCTCCCAAGAGCCTGTTCTTCGACATGCCGCCAGGAACCAACGCCCCGCCCGCCTCGCGCACCAAGGGCTTCTTCGACCACCCCACCCTGGCGCCGTCAACAGGTAAGCGTCCAAACCCTGCAGCTACAACACTGAAGAATGCACAGGGCTGCTAGACTGTTCCGCATGACCGCACCAGCAAAGTAGCCACATATGCCTTACAGAGACACATTTAAACACACACACACACACACACACACACACACACACACACACACACACACACACACACACACATATACATACATACATACAGGTATATACCTACATGCACACAACTCGACCCCTCATGACCCCCAGGGCTCCCACTTACATGTTTGACCCAGTATGTTCAGCAAGTTCAGCCACACTCTCTCTCACACACACACACACACACACACACACACACACACACACACACACACACACGTTTGACCCAGTATGTTCAGCGAGTTCAGCCACACTCCACAGCACATACCACAGCAACCTCACAGTTTGACGCATCCGGTGAGACTCGCATATCTTTGCTTTATTACCATCACCTCATTACCTAGCACATCCACAAACCTGTTGCAGTGTTTATTGTGTCAATGCCTTGAGCGCTATGACTGGAGCGCTATGACTGAGTATGAGGGGACAGCTAAGACACACGTGGCGCCATCTTGCTTCTTGTGTTTTGCCTGTAGGCACAGACAGTGAGGGAGACGAGGCTGACCCAATGGCTTCTGAGGGTAACCCCAAGTCTATTCTGGGTAGTCACACTTGGTGTTCTGGGGGTGCATATTAGACCTGTGCATTCACCTTGCACTGTCACGGCGGCAGGAAGTTGATTGCAGTATATTGGGTTTGGGTGTGGTGTTTTTAACCTAACAGCTCATGGTGTCATCAAAAACTTTAAAACCTTGTATAATTCGAATAAACTGAAATGCTAAAGCACCTTAAGACAACTATACATAACATTGAATTGAATTGAATTGGTGGCAAAACTAACTGCGTTTTCCCCAACCCTCTCCACTTGTAGATTTGAGCAAGCTCTGCTGTGCAAATGACACTTTGCAAACTGCACGAGTAATTGTTCAAGTCATGCTTTTTCTAACCGCCTGCTTAGTGTGCCCCGTGCTAGCAGATGTAACCACGGCCACAAATGCACTTTAAAGCAGGTGTCCCACAGTCTTGTACACAGTCTTTGGTGACGGGTTTGCACTCCATCCTAATGAGGGCTCACCTGATGCCTCTGCCACTCAGTTGCCATGTGAAGTCCATGTGCATAAGACTGATTTGGTTTATGAGGAGGGCTTGTTTGGGATACAGCTTTACAGGCCCGTTAGAGATGAGAGCTGGCAACCTTGGTTTTAAGGCTCTGGGCTCTGTAAAGCGGCTAGAGGAAACTCCAATTGTTACTGGCGCTATATGAATTAAATTGAATTAAGATTTGAACCTAGCTTGCAGTATTTCCAATGAGTCATTATTCAAATTGTTCAAAGCTGGGAATCAAAGATTTTTTTTATGTCAAAAAACAAATGTACAAACATGCTAATCTATATATTCACGGTGAATTAACAATAACATGTGCATTTGCCTCCATACATTTATGCTTTTCTGTCTGCGTCCACAGGGGGAGTCAGCGCGGCCAAGAAGTATGACTGGATGCCACGGTCCCCCAAACAGGGTCAACAGTGTGAAACTCAGTGATCACCCTTGTCCTGTCCATTTTTTTTTTCCTGTCTTGTTTTTTTTTTATGTGTAGTAATAATTAATTGTATATAAGTTCAAGAATGGTTCATTCTTTCTTTTACCAATAATTTTCATACGGATGGATTGTCTTGTTATTAAAGGAGATTCCACATTTCATTATCCTATTGTGTTGCTATGGCCAACAAGTGTCCATTGTTCCTTGCCTTATGACCACAACACGCAGCTTGTTCTCTGACACTCAAGCCAGAGACTCACCAAACAAACTAGCTTCGCCTGTGTCTGGGCCAACAAGGTACACTTCAACCACAAAGACTGCAGCCAACGGCCAACTAGCACATATGTTCTAAGATATGTGTTCACGGCTGTGTTTCAGTGCAAAGGCGAGTTACAACTCTCCTTGAGTACACGGGAGTGACCGAGCATTTCCGTGAACGGACGTCTAAACTGACACAGTACCAGTACCTGTTTTTGAGATGTTCTTTGTCGTGTCCTGTCATGTTCTTAGCATGTGTAGCCTACTTTTTAACAAGGACATTACATTGAAAATCAGGAACAAACTGTTTACAAACAGCATTTTTTTGTTTCGTTAAGATGTTTCTACAATATTTCTTCATCGTACTTGTTGAACTGCCAATCAGAGTGATCTCTTACCGACCGTTTCTAACTATACCAGAAACTATAGCAAAATTTAACTGTCGACTCTGGTTTACCGGCCTATTGTTGGTACTTCCTGAAGAAATATATGAATAATTAGGTCTTTCTCTACTTCATGTCGCGATCAAAGAGCAAAATACGTGACTTTTAGGTCAGTACTTCATGCACCGCAATGGAAACGGATGAAAGGACCAATTAGGGGGCCATTGCTGTAAACATTCGCCAACTGGTCCAAAAGCGCCTGGATACTGGAACTGCGTGTGTAGTGTCCTTAAGAAAAGTAATTGGTCTAAATCAGTTTATTAAAGCTAGCTTTGTGTAATTTCCACAAGAATGACTTTAGGTCACCATATTAGAATACACAAATATATCCAGTGCAAATGTTTTGAGACTACATTTAGAATGTCTTGAGTATGGCTACAACATGTTCAAGGATGTAGGACATGCAGTGGCTGAGCAAAGGGCAATATTTGCATTACAAATTATTCAGTGACCACTGCCTGCTGTGAGATCTGAAGCAGCACACGCAGAAAATTGTTGTTTATTAAGTAATAATAGTTCAGACTGTAAATTGCAAATAAAATACAAATTATCTCCTCACTGGTTTAATCACATCAAGCAACATAGTTTCCCCACTAATCTGGGCAATAAAATGACAGTCATTTATCAGTGCCTAGCCAAGGAAGTGAAAGACTTATCTAGATCTGTTAGGCAAAATGAGCGCCCCAAACATTCAGTTAACATAAATGTGGGAGAAGAAACAGGAACCAGCTCAATTCAGTGTTGGGTGTACGTTAAATCAAGTCTTAAAAAAGTGCACATGTTAAAACAACGTGGATTACACTGTGTACAGACCTGGGAAAGGCTGCAGCGGTGTGTATGTGTGTGTGGTCTCACCCTGTCTGTGCTCAAGAGGTGGACTACTGAGGAGAGGAGCTCTTTTTGGGATGTCTATTTTTTTTTTTACCAAGTCAAAACAGCTGCTAGTCAGAGGGAAGTGGACAACATTAGTCGCCTTGGACTGCTACCTTATCAGACCGTATGACCCTTCCCTGGGCTCTGGTGCTCATAGTGGACCCTGCAGCTGCCTGACCTGTGCACCAGCATGCTCTAGAATGTTCTAGAATGCAGGGGAGTGATGACACAACATGATAGGGTGTGGTTCTATGTTTATGGTGGGACAGGCAGAAGAGCTTGTTTGGGAGCTAGCCTAGAGGACAAAAGGGTTGCCAAAATGGTAGACTGATGGTGCCGGGAAGATTTGATCTAAAGGAAAGACGTTGCGGGTTGGTGGCAGGAAGGGGGCCCTCTCAGGGGAACGCGCTCAAGTGCCTAGAGGACTGCCTGACTCCTCACAACGGCCATTTGAATGCTAATGAGCCTGGTCTCAGCGACGTCTCAGACTGAGACAAGGACAAAGAACAGGAACATGGGTTACAGAGTATAATAATGTATGCATATAAAGCACTTGCAGATCA
This sequence comes from Clupea harengus, assembly GCF_900700415.2. Taxonomy (NCBI): domain Eukaryota; kingdom Metazoa; phylum Chordata; class Actinopteri; order Clupeiformes; family Clupeidae; genus Clupea; species Clupea harengus. The sequence goes on along the minus strand of NC_045158.1, from coordinate 27,385,488 downwards.
TATGTGACACAAGAGGGAAAATGGCAGTATTCAATTCCATCATTGGGCTGTTGGGGGTCCATTCCTTTAAAAGCTAAAGTGAAATACTACACTTTAACACGTAGCCAATGACCAAAGATATTGGGTTTGTAGTTGTTTTAAGTGAGACAAATTTTGGCCAAACATGTCAGTGTCGTGTCAGAATTCACACACTTTGTAACGCCCATGTCTGTGAGGACTTTACCCCATAGCCTTCCTCAGCGTCCACACCACACCAACCACACCACACCACACTCCACCCCTCAGCCAACCCCAGCGCTCTTGGTGTTTGTATTACAAAAATGAACCCTCTCAAAGTGCTTTGCAAACAGCTCCAATTAGCCCTCCAAAAACATTTTAAAAGCCAAGCCCAGTCAGTTCTGAATAAACTGGACAAGGCTTCCTGTGCTGCTACACCCCTTATTCAGTTTCAAACACCTACGTGTCCAGTGTCCACACCACACCACACCCCTCAGTCCTTGTGCAACAGCTGTACCCAATGCCCTTAGCCCTTTAGCAAAGCCCCCTATACTCTTCACACCCAGAACATACGTTTTTAGCCTTAACTAATTTAATCTAGACAGCCCATTCACCTCAGCCATTTTGATTTAATCTAGAGAGACCATTCACCTCAGCCATTTTGATTTAATCTAGAGAGCCCCTTTCACCTCAGCCATTTTGATTTATGTTTTTGTTTTATGTCTGTCACTTTTTTTTTTTATCAGAATGGTTTTTATTGCCAAGTAAGTTTAAACATACATGGAATTTTGTTTGGCATTTTGGTGCATAACATTAAACATAGTAAGTCATACAAGTCAAGAAACATTGTATCAAATATATACAGAATATGTTAAAGTGACTGTTTAAAAAAAAAAAAAAGCTGTACAGTTTGTGCAGGAATGCACAAAATATGAACCATGGAATGTGCAAAAGTTCACAGTATGAGGAATAAGAATATGTGCATTGTGCAAAGATAATAGTCCAGAAAAATGTGCGATAATGTTACACATTGTAACACATAACACATTATTTTGTGCTATTGGGAACTAACTAATCACTGGGCCACTCCTGACAAAATCCATTACAATTCTTATTTACAGCCATTGTCACTTACTGACATTTCTAGTTATATTTTTATAATTTTACTCTTTTACACATGTATTCATTCGAACATTCATTTCCCTGCCCTTTGAACTATTTACTCCGACACACGCAGCCCGTGATCCTGACTCACACACTCAATCATTCATATTGACTAATTGACCCACGCACTCAATCATTCATATTGACTATTTGACCAGTTTCCTTCCTACTCATGAACTCATGAAGATTTCGATTTCTCTTATTTCTGGAGTTGCTGTTGCCACATGTGTTTCTGACTGAGCTCATGTTCCTTTCCCAACCCCCATCTCAGCAGCTACCAGTCATTCATCACTTGCGCACACACACACACACCACACACACACACACACACACACACACACAGAAGGGCGCACAGCACAGCACATGGCCCTGGGCAAAAATTCACATAGCAGGAAATTTATTTTTATGACACTGAGGATCTCAATTGTTGTGAGGAGAATGTGAATGAGTAACTGCCAGACTATAGTAGTTAAAGCCTTTTGTTGATGAAATAAGTAGTTTACACAGTCTCATCAACATAATTATAGTTATGCCAGGATTAGTGTTCATCACTGCTGCAACATGCTTCACAAAGTTTATCTTAACTCGCTAAACTTATGGAGGAGGGCGGGAGAAGGATTTATATGGTCAAGGGAGTCCATTACATCCACATGTAGCTGTGCATTAGTGTGTTGGTTTTTGCATTTATGGAAAGGACTGTGTGTGTGAGTGAGAGAGTATATGAAAGAGAGATGTGTGAGTGTGTGTGTGTGTGTGTGTGTGTGTGTGAGTGAGTGAGAGAGAGAGTATATGAAAGAGAGATGTGTGTGAGTGTGGGGGTCTTGAGGAGTTATTGAGCTAAACTGCTGGTGGGGGAGGGTCTCTGGGTCTTGCGGAGGGGTCAGACACACACACACACACACACACACACACACACACGCATAGATAACATTCTTTACCTGCAGGAGCTGGAAACTACTCAGAGAATCACACAAACGGGCTCACTCTCAGATAGCTTTGCCTTCGTCTAAAGTCTAAAGGACTAGCAGCTCAACCAGAGGAGTAAAGGAAGGTCATTGGAGCGCATTAACACTCCCAAGGAGGTGCGCCCAGCACCAGAAAAAAAACACATTTCAACAACCATTCAACCATTCAACAATCAATAAACCAACAAACAATAAACCAACAAACAATAAAACTCATATTGACACTTAAGACACTGTCTTGATACATGTCCCATTTTTCCCATGCTGCAGGTTTAGGCCGTGTGTAGATGCTTTCTCATGAAATTTATGAATGGTCTGAAAAGTGTATTCAATTCAATTCAATTTTATTTATATAACGCCATATCAATACAATTGTCTCTAGGCGCCTTACAGAGCCCAGAGCCTGAACCTGAACCCCCTTAGTGCAAGCACAATGGCAACAGGGGCAAGAAAAAACTCCCTGTTAGTCAGGAAGGAACCTTAAGCAGAACCACAGCACATAAGGGGGGACCCATCTGCTTGAGGTCGGCCGGGTGGAGACCTCAAGCAGATGGGTCCCCCCTTATGTATGCATACTTTGGGGCCATAATTGTTTTAAACTTAGAAGAATTAAGTTATGGAGTATGCAAAGTACTCAGTGGGAGTATAAACGTTCAGAAGAGTGAGTATGGTATTGTATACCATTTACATAGAATAAACTTTCAGACGATGAGGAGACCTGACATCAGCTGAAAAGCTAACTTATTTCAACACTCATTTATGTTTCATTTTCTTAGTTAATGTTTTGCTGGGAAACTTTGGGAAAGCTGGTCCTGAAGTGAAAAATACAACATAGCCATCTTCTCACAGGGAATTTATACAAAAAACTACTGCTGCTAACATGTTAACAGTGTTGAACTTTACAAGAGATCAAACTCAAATATCCCAGCGAAACCAGAGGAACTGGTTGCCGTGGGGGACAGAATCCCATATCCTCCCATTTCAAATATGGCCAGATTCTGGATATGGGGAGTATTTTTAGGTAGAGTTGAAGGGATGGACAACAGATACTCTGATATAGAGAGCTGTACAGATACTCTGATATAGAGAGGACAACAGATACTCTGATATAGGGAGATGACACAACAGATACTCTGATATAGGGAGATGACACAACAGACACTCTGATATAGGGAGATGACACAACAGAAACTCTGATATAGGGAGGTAGAGTTGAAGGGATGGAGAACAGACACTCTGATATAGAGAGCTGACGGGATGGACAACAGACACTCTGATATAGAGAGCTGACAATATTTACTGATGCAAAACACTCCAGACATCTCAGTACTTTAGGCACCCTTTGCTGATTTTGTTGAAGTAGGTTAAAGTCCCAGTGATGCCTTTTCCTAATCCCAGTCTTGCTTCATATGCTTAATATAATGCTCCCCTCTCCTGACGCAGACCAAGCCAAACAACATCTCATATTCTCTGTCTTTATGCCTGTTTGTTTGTCTTTCTAGCGCCCGTGTTTGTACTCCCTTGGGGGACGACCAGGGGCGTATTCCAAGGACATGGTTTAGTGGCAAACCTGTATAAATTAACTCAGAGTAAGTGGTAAACCTCCTAATAGAAGTGCTATGTGGCTTCAGTCTTCTAGCAAAACAAAGCCATTGGGTCCCTCTATTAGGAGGTTTACCACACATTCTGAGTTCACTTACACAACCCGCCCCCCCCCCCCCCCCCCCCCCCGAGCACACAACAATGGCTGTAGGTTACCTATAGTTTGTCCACTATACAAATGAACATTTATTGTCCAGGGTGGAGGAGGTGCAGTCGTACAGCTCTACCATCTGCCTTCCTGCTGACTGAAAGAAAAAAGCAGAATAAACGTTGTAAATTACAAGAAAAACAGTATCCATGAGTTTTTTTTCTTCTTTTCTTTTCTTATGGGTCCTCTGCATTCCAGGAGCTTTGCAGGTTTTAGCTCCATAGATATGTATCTTATCTTCCGAAGAGTCACTCTGAAGAAGACTTGTCTTTGATGCTACATCATTTT
>NC_045158.1:27338824-27376324 GCF_900700415.2 Clupea harengus | reverse complement strand
TGAGGAGAGTGGTAAGTGAAAAAAAAATGTGTGCTTCGTCTTGTTTCGGGGAGAAGTAGGTGGTCTATTATAGCTACACGAATTTGGAGTTTACCGAACTTTCGCAGGTGAGTTGTTTTATCTTGCGAAATGAGCGGCGCAAGACGCAGCGCAAGACGCAGCGCAACTAATTAATCATGCCGTTTTACACTTAAAAGTTTTTCAAGTCGTTACTCTTGTCGTTACTTAATGTGCAATGTAGCGGATATTTAATGGGAGGAAAATATTTTGTTAAATATGAAAAATATGAACTCCTTCATATTGATAAAAATTGAATCGCACATTTGATAGTGCGTGGAGGGGGTGTGCTCCTGAGCGCGTCCACGTTCTCGAGGCATCAAACAAAGGGCCACTGGAACGCTTGTAACCCCGCGCGTCTTTTTGGCACAAGATGTTCCTTCCATCTTTGCTGCTATTTGCAAACGAGATTTTTTTAAATAATCAATTTTCTTCTATTACGTTCACTCCGCTTTATAAAACAGACTGAGCGAAAAGATTTTGAACACGATGTTCAAGCTGTGTCTCCGTGTGTGTGCGTATTTGGGGGGTGCGGGGGGGCGGGGGGGGGGGGGGGGGGGGGGGGAGTGTTCGATTGCTAGATTACAAAATTCTTGCAAAAACAGAATACACATGCTCAGGAAGTGGAAGGTGTAAACTCCTTCCTAAGTGAGCGCAATTGCATTGCATTTTAACGTCGTGAAAAACAAACATACGTAATCTTTAGTTATTGGGTGCCATCTCTGGTATCTCCGACGCACACGCACTCTGATTCCCTGTGCCGTGCGCGTGCCCGCCAACATCACCGTGTTTATCTTGGCTCTTGCCCTATGTGTGAGTGTATTGAGCGGGGGGCGTTCACATTCCTCTGGAACCAGGCAGTCTCAGCAAATTACATCGGTGGAGTTATGTCTCCTGTGTGTGTGTGTGTGTGTGTGTGTGTGTGTGTGTCTGCCTTCACCTTCTAAATATGGCTTTTCAGTGTTTGTGCATGCATGAGGGCTATTACTAACACTTAGCTTCATTTTATAAGACCTCAAAATGGGAAGCCTGCTTGTGTGTATGTGTCCCTGTGTCAGTGTGATCCGTTCATATCTTATCCAGAGAAATGCCTTTCATACTTCCACCCCTGTGCTCTTGTAGGATGAACTGGCCAGTATGCTTAAAGCGCTTATTTTGGGCTGAGCACCCCCATGTGGCGTCTCTCCCTCCTGGCAACATCACCCATTAATACTGACTAATGAAGGTGTGTGTGTGTGTGTGTCATGGAGGGCTCAGCTCTTTGCTGATGTTGGCTTTCTCATCAGCCAGGCTTAAGTTCTAACACGCACACACACACACACACACGCACACACACACACACACACACACACACACACACACACACACACACACACACACACACACACACACACAGAGTGTCAACAGCACAAGCCCCCGTGTGCTGTTGGCTGCCCGGCCCCAGTGATGTTCAGTAGAGCGAGATGGCTGATTGTAATGTGATGATAATGAGTCTTTAATGAGACTATGGGGCGATTATAATGTGATTATAGCTGCATTCTATGGCGCTTAGCCTGTCAGAACACTTATCCGGAGCATGGGGCACTGCTGGTGCACACCTCACTGCCTCTGAACACACACACACACACACACACACACACACACACACACACACACACACACACACAGACACAGACACACACACACACACACGGCTCACTGCCCCTTATCCTCACAGCTTAGACAGTCAGACCTCACTGTCCTCCCCTGCAAAAAACTACATGTTCCCAACGGAGGCTAACCACTCACTCTCTCTGCCTCTTACTGTGTCTCTTTCTCTGAGCAGCAGTTGCAGAGGCGGGCACTAGAGGAACAGTATGCCGCCGCAGCTAAAGGAACTCCTGCGCTCAGGGCAGTCTCTGCCCCGGGCGCCGTCCCCGTTGTTGCCAAACCCGTCAAGGCGCCCAAACCCCCCGTTGCTACCTTCAAACCAAAGCAGCCCAAAGCCCCCGCCCCAGTTATTGTCCCCCAAATTCCAGAGGTGTCTGCATGCCCCCCAGTTGAACCCCCAACCGTCGCTCCTACGCTCCCAGAGCTTGTCCCAGAGCTTGTCCCAGAGGTTCCTATTGAGGCGGCTCCTGTAGTAGAAGTCCCAGAGGTCTCAGAGGTTTCCCCAGTGGAAGCACCTGCGCCTGAGCCAGAGCCAGAGCCCGCTACAATCCCAGAACTCGCCCCAGTAGAGCCGGAAGAACTGCTCAAAGAACCAGAAGCAGTCGCGGAACCAGAAGCAGTCGTGGAACCAGAAGCAGTCAAAGAATCGGAACCAGAAGTGGTGCCAGAACCAGAAGTGGTGTCGGAACCAGAAGTGGTACCAGAACCAGTCGAGGCTGAACCAGAACCGGTTCCGGAACCTGAAGTGGTGGCGGCAGCAGAACCAGTCGAGACTGAACCAGAACCGGTTCCAGAACCTGAAGTGGTGAAGGCAGCAGAAGCAGTTCATGTCGCAGAGGAAGTGTCGGTCGTAGAGGAAGTGTCGGTCGCAGAGGAAGAGTTGTTCGCAGAGGAAGAGTGGAAGCCCGTTAAATGCCCGGCAGGGTTGCCAGCAGATGTCCTTTCAGTCGCGTTGGAAGACCCCATTATCCCAGCCCCTGCACCAGAGGTGAGTGTGTTCACGTGTGCTTCCGGTCACAACATGGAGGCCTACCCTGTGCATCAACTAGCAGGTGAAAGCTTTCAGCTTTCTGTGGGTCTAGTGCACCTCATGCCCCGTTCCCACTGAACACACCTCATGCCCCGTTCCCACTGAACACACATGACCACATATGGCGGCTGTTGTAGACACGCCTGTCCTCTGGGACGAACATGTGTGAACATGTGCGACTACATGCGTCTCAGAATAACTCTTCTCCATGCTCCTTGTGCGCGTCTGAGTTTAGTCAGTTAAGGCATGCAACACATTAGTCCACACACACACACACACACACACACACACACACACACACACACACACACACACACACACACACACACACACACACACACACACACACACACACACACAGAGAATAGGTGTGAGGGGTGGTTGGATGTAGGGTTTGATCAGTGCTCCATTTAAAAATGGCACATTCAATGGCCGTCTTGGCAGAGGGCTGACCTACAGGAGACCACGTTGGTAACCCAGGTGAGCCCCCCCCCCCCCCCCCCCCCCCCCCCCCCCCCCCCCAAGAGGGGTGTGGTCCAGTCCTTAAGGGAAGTGTGTCTATGGGAGACAGAACGTTCTGTTCCCTTCTGTTCTGTCTTGGACTCTCTCTCTCTCACTCCACCCCCACCCCTTCGTTTGCCTGTGGGGCCCTAGCTAAGAGAGTGTGAGTGTTTGTCTAGTGACTGACTGACTGCTATATGGGGGAGGGGAAGTGTGTGTGTGTGTGTGTGTGTGTGTGTGTGTGTGTGTGCTGAAAGAGCTCCCACACAAAGCTGCATGGTTTGTGTAATTGATCTGTATGTGTGTGTGTGTGTGTGTGTGTGTGTAGGAGAGGGGGGAGTGGCTGTAGAAAGCAGGGGTTTGTGGGTGATTTGTTGCTCTGGTCTTGCACGTGTAGGATCCTATAGGAGCTTCTATAGGGGCTTCCAGTCTTCCTAACATGGCTTGTGCTGAACTGCCTGCCCATCTGTGGATGCTGGGCTTGTGTGGACACAGTGTGTGTGTGTGTGTGTGTGTGTGGGTGTGTGTGTGTGTGTGTGTGTGTGTGTGTGTGTGTGTGTGTGTGTGTGTGTGTGTGTGCGAGGCAATGCATGCCTAAATGTACACTGACCAGTACCATAACCCAAGGGAGCTGGTAACTGACCAGAGATGGCTCTGTGTGTTTTGTGTGTGTGTGTGTGTGTGTGTGTGTGTGTGTCTTTATGCGAGTGGTTGCATGCTGTGAGTGCGCCTGGCTGCGCAGGGCACATTATGTTCCGTGAGCTCACAGCACAGGAGTGGAGTGGAGTGGAGGCAGTGAGAGGCTGTGAGAGGCAGGGGGAGGGGTGGCAGGGAGAGAAGAGAAGAGAAGAGTCGAACATTTTGTTCCATAATGGCTCCCTACACTGATGCCTACTGTGCGTGGGGAGAAACAAAGACTCTAGATTTGAGTTTTTGTTGATTTTTACTGTTTTATTTAAAAATGTTTTTTTTCTTATCTTTCACAAAATTCAGGATGTAATGTATACTGTGACATGAGCTGCATGCATTTATATATGATTATTGTACATGGGTGGTATCTCTGTGTAGTGTGTTTTTGTGTGTGATGCAATTGGCTGTAATATTTCAACATGTTGTGTAGCCTTCAACCCCCTATATCCCCATATCACTTAGCATATATGCACACACAACCAGGTTCTCACTTACATCCAGTGAATGCACATGTGCTCTTAGTCTTTCCATGAAACGCAGAAACTGCACGACCTCCACCTCTTGTATGAGATGGATTAATGGCCAAATATTGAACCACATCCATGCCAATGCCTAACCATAATCCCCACTATGAGTTCAGGCTAGAGCACCTACCACCTTTAATGAGTTTAATGTAGTGTGACCTTACCTCTCGCTTTCTCTTTCTAGGGCGAGACACAAGCTGCCCCCAGCGAAGACGCAGTTGTCCAGGAAACCATCGAGGTTTGTGAAGACGCAGTTGTCCAGGAGACCATCGAGGTTTGTGCTTATCTTAATGACCAGCAGAAAAGCTTACCTGCAGAGTACTACACTGTTAATATTAATCACTGGGCTGTGTGTCTTAACCCTTTAATAGTCACGCCAAGGGGGAAATATATATATTAATACATCACACTTTAAACCATTGGCGCAGGTGGGTTACAAGTTATTATTATTATTATTATTTTTGGGCTTTTATGCCTTTAATTGATAATTCAGTGAAGAGTGGGACAGGAAATGAGAGGGAGAAGAGGTGGGCAGGAGAAAAGACATCGGGCTGGATTCGAACCCGTGTCTTCCATGGGCGTAAAGCCCAAATGTGGTCGGGACTACTGCTTGCGCCACAGTGCGCCACAGTGCTCCCCCCAGGTTACAAGTTATTTACTCGGAATTCAACAAAACAAGGCGTACTAAACCAAATGGTTGAGCAGACCATTAAAGAGTTTGATTGAGTATTGCAATGCTTTTGTACATTTCCTTTTGCAGTCATTGCATGCATTCAACTGCCATACCATGCATCAGCTTTGACTGATTGCAAGTTGTTTCTCTGAAATCCAGTAGTTCAATAGTCATTTGAATGAAATACGCAAAGTGTATGAAGCATATGGTTTGGGACGCTTTATACAAATTACACTAAGTAATGGTTATGAGGGTAAAAGAAGAATATTAACAGAATGATGTGTATGTGGGTAAAACAAACTGGTGTTTTTTTTTTGGCATGTTGAGTAAATGTATTGGCATTTGTAAAATGTGGTCACAGACATCAGAAGTGGACGGTGTGGCATGGGCGCCCGCTGTCGAAGCACCAGAAGAGATCGTACCTGAACCCAGTGTTGAAGAAGAACAAAAGTCCGTATCGGAGCCCGTTGACGTGTTAGCTGAGCCTGCACCTGAGCCTGCAGATGAAGCCCAAACCCTTTCAGAAAATGCAGTCGAACCAGTTTCGGCTGACGCCGAGGTGGTGGAACCCGAGGCTGTGGCCATGCCTGAGCAAGAGTCGCCTGAAGACGCAGATGAAGCTGTGATTGCACAACCTGAGGTCGAAGAAGCCATGGTGAAGACTGTGAGTGAAGAACCAGAGGTGGTGGAGGTGGTGGAGGTGGTGGTGGCCCCCGCAGAGACCGTGGAAGCTGAGCAGGTTCCTGAGGTTACTAAGCCTCTTTTATCTCTCCAGAATCCTTCAACTCTTAACAGGGCACCTCCTTCAACTCTTAACAGGGCACATCCTTCAACTCTTAACAGGGCACCTCCTTCAACTCTTAACAGTGCACCTCTTCCGCTGCCTTGCTTCACTTCACTTCACTGCTTACGCTTCCCTCTTCAGCACAGCAATGACGCCTCCCCTCTCCTGTGTTTGATTGGCTGCTGCGCCTCCACCTTTTTAGGGGCGTTTCTTTTGTATGCAGGCACTGAACTAAAAACTCTTTGTGGTTAAAGGTTTATCTCTTTGTGCTGCAGAGTGCAAAATATCTCTCTCTCTCTCTCTCTCTCTCCTGGCCCTATGCACACCTTTCTTCAACTTCGACCGAAGGTCTCTTGGGGCTTGCAGCTGTTGGTGTGTGCGGGGTTTACTAAGCTGTATATGTGGGTTCCACTCGCACCATGTTGCATGTTTAGCTGACTTCAATCTCTCGTACCCTGTAGGTGACTCCTGCTGCTCCAGAGCCAGAGCCAGAGGTGTGCCCAGATGTTCCAGCCCAGATTGAGGAGGCTGTTGCGGTATGACCTACCATCTTCCATCATATTTAGTAATATGCCGATACATATATTACATAATTGAAGTTTAACAAGGGTGAAGTCGGCGTGTTTTTTTTTAAGTCACAAGAACTTTATATGGTTCTGGTACACATGGTTATGTGGCAGAATGAGTGCCGTGTAAATGAACTTTACTGAACGAAAGCATTCTGTTGTTGTAAGAATACTCCTGCTACAGTCTTCAGTTTAAACCCTTGCAGTTCACATTTTCAGCTACATAACTTTAACATATCTTCATGTCCCAGTGGGTCAACTTCATGTATCGCTGGCGAGGATTTTACTTACTTATTTTTAATGTAAATGAAATGTATGTATTGATGTATTGGTGGGTTGAACCGGACTTGCAGATTGGTTGTTAAAATGCCTTTTCATTGTCCTGTTTTCAGGCTGAGGCTGCCCCTGTTGCCCCTGTCGTCGAGCCTGAGGTTGCCGCGGCTGAACCCGTGACCCCTGACACCATGGCTGAGGACTTTGTTGTGACCGAATCTGCGGTTGCTGTGGAGGCGGCCATGTCTGTACCTGCTGAGGAGCCTGTAAGTTCAGATTTCACGAGTATGTCGCATACGTGCGTATATATGTGTAGATACTCTGAATGGCGTTTCTGAGTCCTGTTTCTCCGCCCTCTCTAGGCTCCAGTTGCCATCATTGCTGAGACCCTGGTCCTGCCAGAGGTGGAGGTGGAGGTGGAGCCCATCGCTGAACCCACCCCTCTGTCAACCAACGAAGTCATCAAGGTGAATTACTCGTTTGACACACTAAAAAGTTCAAAATGAATTTACCATAAGCACAGATTTGGTCTGATTTCATTTATTCATGGCCCCCCGTCTTTTCAATTGATCTCCAATCATTTGTCTCGCTATTTGAATCTTCCTCTTTTGTGTGTTAAACCCGTCTCAAATTCCACATCATTTAATTTCAGGTTAAAGAGGAAATTGTGACTGAAGTGGAGATTGAAACAAAAATGGTAATTTATTTTATATTTTGTCGACATTTATAAAAAAAAATTAAAAATAAAGTTTCCTCAGACTTTCATTTTCCAAATATGATTAGCCTCTAGTAACGTTAAACCTCTTCTTTCCGTCCTCAGGTAGTGGAGGCTCTGAATGGACACGTAACACCAGAAGTGGCTATTGAGAGCTAAACATAATGTGGTGAGTCATACCCCAGCCTCCAAATGAAGACATTTACATTTACATTTACATCTACATTTACATTTAGTCATTTACATTTACATTTAGTCATTTACATTTAGTCATTTAGCAGACGCTTTTGTCCAAAGCGACGTACAAGGGAGAGAATAGTCAAGCTACGAGCAATAGAACCTGGTGTAACAATAAATACTACTTTACACTCATATCAACAACAATATCAATTAAGTTTGTTTTTCTGTCTTTCTCAGTGCACAAAGGGACTCCGAAAAACATCTCCGTTCAAAGTGCCTTTTTCCTGTATGGGCTCTCAAATCTTTTGGATGTGGAGCGTAGATTCAGACAGATGTCATGATTTTCATGTGAATACTGGCTCTTTTTGATTGGCGTCCATATCTTCATGCATATTTGCAGACACTGTAATACGCATACACGGAGCTGTTTTGGTGAAATCTCACAATTTATATGTTCATATTTGGACCATTTTTGTATTGAAAAGTTTTTTTTTTATTTTGCCTTCTCTTTTCCTTTTTTGTAAAAACAGTTTGGACTGTAGAGCTGCCTCCCAAGGCTCCTGTTTACTATTTCAGATGGTGCCTTTTTCCTTAAGTTTGAATGGATTTCACTGGAGGAGCCCTTTCTGTGTGTGTGTATGTGTGTGTGTCTGTGCTGTGCGCCTCTTGTTATGACTGCAAGTGTCCCGCATCAGCGCGGCACACTGGAGAAAGTGCATCCGTTCTCTGGACAGGGCTGTAGTCCGGCAGGGCTGCAGAGGTTGGACTCTCAGGCCACACGTGTTGTCTTTTCCTCCTGCCTTTTGTAAACAAGTCTATTTGGTACAAGATGGCTGCTGGAAGCCATGGTCCACCGCAGATGGAGCTTTTAACGGTTCTTTCACTCTCAATAAAGAAATCGAACTCACCATGACCCCTCTGGCTGACTCTCATTCATTCAGGCTTAACTTCAAAGGAACGGGATTTAGCAGAAGCTCTTATGCAAAGTTACTTACAAATCTCATCGAAGGTTTAGTGTCTATAACACTTACAAATCTTATCGAAGGTTTAGCCTCTCAATAACAAAAACAATATCTAATGCATTCATGATTGTAACATAGTAATTATAGCCGTGACTCGGGAGGGCTCTTGCTCCGTGATGTATCGTGTTCAAATTATGCAACCACATCTGTTGTGTGTAAACTCAGAGTTTTAGACATTGGCAGAACTATCTTCCTGTTTCCAGATAGTGGCACTAACTTGGAGACAGTTTCCACATTCATATGGCAATGTGCAAATAGTCTAGTGATCATTTGATGAATCGCCACACTTCTCTTGTGCTATAGTACTACTATATCAAGAGTTTAGATGGTTCAACATGCTTGCATCACGGAGGCCAAATTCTTTACGCATGTGATATTATCTAGCGTTGCATGCATGGTTACTTTAGATCTGTCTGGTAAAGTTCATGAGTTTGTTAACATTAGAAGCATCACTTTTTTGTGTATGGAATACTGCTATAAGCAGACATAAGTCATAATGCGCAATGTCTAAAATATTTTGTGCAGTCTAAACCTCATGAGTGGGTTTTGTGATGCAATACTATCCACTGCATTGATTACATAGCCATGGCAACATCTGATGACATATGAGGAATATTGGTGATTTTAAACTTTAAACTGTAATTGGTGCAATTCATATGACTTGTGATGTTGGAGAAAGAACTGTACATTTACTTTACATGAGTGGGCTATAAGTTATGCATTTCAAACATTAGAAGAATTTGTTTGTGTGTGTGTGGAATACATTCACAAATTACTGCTCAATTTCCAAAATATTTTGTGCAGTTTAAACTTTGAGCATATGGATATCATAACTCATAACCTTTGTCTTGGGGAGCCCCACATGCCTCTGCATTTGGTGCATTAGTGTGTAACTACATGCCAGGCACAAGGCTCAATGAGATGGGGTCTCCAGGCCAATGACATGGGCTATAGGGGGCTATGGGGTCCCCAGGCCACACCGGGGGTCAAGCCTGTGTCACGGTAGCCAGGACTGATGTGTGTACCACATTTCAGGTGTATATGTGTGTGTGTGTGCTTTGTAATGTGTTTGCACTTACATGATATGGTTTTCTCATCCCTGTGGAAAATCTGTGTCTCAAACAAGTGTTTGTAACCCCCCCCCCCCCCCCCCCCCCCATTTCCTTCTGTGAAGCGCATTGTAATACCTCCTGGTATGCAAGGCGCTGTATAAATAAAGTTTGATTTGATTTGATTTGATTCAGGAGTTTTTACCCATGGGGAACCACCTATCGACCCTACATGTTAGCATTCATTTATAAACTACTTCTAACGTATGCAGGAAAGATTCCCTTGCTGCAGGTGGCCACAGTATGTATTCTGTAAGCATGACGGAGAGGCATGTTTTTTTTTTTACCACTAGATGGCGTTGTTGGATTATAATCATATTTCATTACGAAATTAAAATTATGTAGCCTTATATATCCTTGATAAGGCCAGCTGTTGTATTTCAGAATAAGGTTTAAACACTGCGGTGTATAGGCCTAATTGATGCGTAGTCTACAATATATAGCCCCGTAGACAAACATGAAAGGCTCTTGGATAAACGTAAATGCTCAATACAAAATAACATTGACATGTGTTCTGTAACAGACCTGATTTTCTGATATTCTTGTTTTATAGCACATAATAGGCCTATTCATTCATTTTGTGTGCTGTTTTAATTTGTTTATGCTGCATAAAGACACCTTAATTAGTATAAGAATCTGAGTGTCTTATTCACGGACAAACAAAAAAGTATATTAAAAAATATGTTTAATATTCATCTTATCATGATATTGAAAACACCTTTCTAGTATGCTTAGACAATATTATGTTAATGGAAGAGCAAGGTTCCCATGACGACATGTAGACATCTGCATTTGATGTCCATGTATCTCATTCATTTTTTTCTGTTACTGCATATGAACGAGCAAATAATTGTGTGTTAACACACTGTTATCCTATATAATAATGAACATATGTGTAACATATCTTTAAACTACAGAAATTTGCTGATAAAATCATCTATGAAAAGCCTTTTTTCATACAGGTTGTAATGCCAAACACATAGCTGGCTGGACGCTCACTCCAAAATGGCGGAGGCAGGCAGGGGACCAGGGAGCAGCTTTCTGAGCTTGAGGTGGAGCTCCAGTTCCATTCCTTAAGACAGAATCCCACTTATGAACCTGTGCACCCCTGCCTGTGCACCCCTGTCAGAGAAACCTCTGGGTTGAGACCTTTGGAAGGGGTTTTAGGAAGTAAGTTCACAGAATCAGATGGGTTGTGATGGGTTCAAAGAATCAGATGGGTTTTATGAGACAGAGACTGAACAAGCCACTTACTCAAGAAAAAAAGTTACTCTGATCTTATGTTCAAGACAGAAAGTCTTGAAAAGGGGGAATGAAGGGACCGGCATTTGAGATTTATAGTTAATTATGCCATAGTCAATAATTCAATGTTACGTTTATTTGGACTTAAGTTAAAGTGTAATCATTTCTGGTTAGAGAAGAGAGAGATTATCCTGAGGAGTGAGGTGTGACGAGTGGTCTCACTCCCTCCCCCCCCCCCCATGTCAAATCCAGGGGCCCTGTCTCCAAGGCCTATTGAATATAGGGTGACACCCCTGTTTCTCAGAGAGCATTTAAGACCAAAACCTTCAATGGATAAATCAGATATGGCTTAGGTGAAGCGCTGTGAGTGAGTGTGGAACTTCAGGTCTGTCTCAACCATGTGTGGGCACCATTGTTCAAGATTAAACCTGAACCATGACTGACCAAAACCCAAGACTGGGTCTCCAATATATGGTATAAAATGAAATACTATCAGTTGTGGTGTGTTGTAGGAGGTAAGTTCACAGAATCAGACGGGTTGTGATGTGGTGTGATGTAGGAGGTAAGTTCACAGAATCAGACGGGTTGTGATGTGGTGTGATGTAGGAAGTAAGGTCACAGATTCAGATGGTTTGAAGCTGAAACACTTTACTTCTCCAGCGCCACACTACGCTCGACCACTTCCCAACAAAAACACTTACACACCTGTGACAGATGCCATTACCCCATTCCTGTCCCATCATTATTTCAAGCAACAACAACAACAACAACAGTAACATTTGTATAAAACCAATTGGCACCCATATTCTGTCCGTTCACCCAGTGCTCAAACATAACACAACTTGTCGCAAACCCAACCTGTTCAAAGTTTTTATTGGTTACAGCTATGGACAGACTTTATCAGAACACAAAAGACCATACATATATGTCAGAAGGACAATATTTTCTGGACCCGCTGTTCTTTCACAGGAGCTGGGGGTGAGAGCACTAAGGTGACAAACAGTCTCCAAGCTAAGCAGCTGGTCTCCAGTGCACATACCAAGGAAAGACACAACACATATCTGCATGTAATTCATACAGAGAGAAGGCACAATTAGTAAAGCAGCACTGTCTTACAGAACTGAACTCTGCAAATCTGACATGATCAATATTAGCGATCTGGACCGGAATAGAGACAGCGATATGACGTTACAACCCCATATTTCTTATGCCATTCCTGACTCTTTAGGGCCAGGCTTTATGGATGTTACAAAGCATTGTAGAAATACACACACACACACACACACACACACACACACACACACACACACACACACAGACACACACACAGACACACAGACACACACACAGACAAACATTTCACAGACAGACTTTTTGAAAGTTGATAAAACTATTGGTTAACACACCACATGACTGGGGAAACAAGCCCACGCAACCCAACCGTCGTGGGGCAAATCCACTCCATCATCCTGTGTCACTGACAGATAGGACTGTTGGAGACAACAGTTGGAACCATCCGGCGGCCATTTTCCTCAGTCCGAGTCCTCATCATCCAGGTACTCCTCTGCATTGCTAAGGGTGCGCGAGATGGCTGCAAGGACACAAGGACTTTTATGAGGCCATTTCCACTCTCCAGACACACACACACACACACACACACACACACACACACACTATCACTGTTACCCAGTTCAATTATAGTGAGAAGGGTGGGGCATTGGAAAGTCTATTATGGACCGGTAAGGAATTAGTTTGGGAGATAAGATCTGATGGAGAGTTAGTGTAAACGTTGGGTCGCTGAGGGAAGCGAGCGGACGGTTCGCCGTTTCCTGGACTTACCACTGCCCTGCTTCCTCTTCAGGAGAGAGGCACTCTGGGCATTAGTGGCCATGTCCAGTGCAAGTTTCTTCTCGTTGTTCAGAATGTCTGTTCTAGCATCTGGACACACCGATTAAAAAAAAACACACACAGTCATCCTGAGTGTCACATCACACATTCAACCCCCCAAAAAACCACACACAGTCATCCTGAGTGTCACATCACACATTCAACCCCCCAAAAAACCACACACAGTCTTCCTGAGTGTCACATCACACATTCAACCCCCCCAAAAAACAGACACCGTCTTACTGAGTGTCACATCACACATTCAACCCCCCCAAAAACCACACACAGTCATCCTGGGTGTCACATCATACACTCAACCCCCCAGCAATGGCCTGATACACTGAAGCAGCACAGGTGAAGGCACAGGAGGGAATAAGAGATGAAGAGTGACAGATAGATCTGAAATGAAAAGGAGGAGGAGAAAAGCATTTAAGAATTGACTTGATTCTCACTCTTGTTGAGCAGCATCTCAACTATGTCACTGTAGCCTTTCCAAGCAGCTGCGTGCAACGCTGTATCACCCAGCTTATTCTACAGCACAGAGGAGGAGGGAGAGAGACAGAGAGGGAGACAGAGAGAGAGAGAGAGAGAGAGAGAGAGAGAGAGAGAGAGAGAGAGAGAGGGAGAGAGAGAGAGAGAGAGGCAGAACAATTTATTCTACCACAGGGGCTGTCAAACAGGGATTACAGTCATAAGCCTTTCACAGACAGGTAATAGCCCTTGGCCTTTAGGCTTGAGGGAGGGACAACACTTGTGATATTTGATTTTTTTTGTGTGTATATTTCCGAGCAGAGGCTAAGGAGTTGAAAGACAGGAGGCCGCGTATAATTGTGCATCTGCCACAACACAGTACATCGTAACGATACAGTCGAAGCATTTATTCCACGCTTCACATCAATTCTTACATATGACTAACAGAGAAACATGGGATAGTCATGAAGACGTTCTGATCAACATTATATATGCCTAACACGAGAAACATGGGATAGTCGTGAAGATCAACATGGTGTATGTGTATGTTACACATTATGTGTATGTTTTCATAGCAGATTTCATAGCATTTCTCTTGGGTTTAAATCAGCACTTCTGTGTGTCATAAACATGATGCCACTTTGTCTGTAGTAGTTCAGTGGATCACTGCAGCAAGTGCAGGAACACAATGCCAGCATTATGCATTTTATGTATTCAATTTTATAATTTTAATAATTATTATTATCATATTATTTTTATTTAATTTTTTTCGCACTATATCTGAGTTTTTATGTTTCTTTGATGTCTATTTTAGGTGCATGTAATTTCTTTGTGCACGTTATGTATTTGCTGTAAAGCACTTTGAGCTGCATTCTTTTGCATGAAAGGTGCTGTATGAATAAAGTTTGATTATTATTATTATTATTATTATTATTATTATTAATAAGATATTCTGTTGTACGTCATGTCTTAGCACATGTTCAGAGTTCAGTTGAAGTCCTTTTATCCAAAACTTTTATCCAAAGTGACAGAGAACATAATATATAGAAAATAACACTAACCAAATGAACCGGTATGTGCAAAACAAAATAATGATAGTCAATTATAATAAAAGAACTATTCAAACAGTCATAACAACCATTAATTACAACTATTCCCCCTGTGTATATATGTATATTTAGAGGGAGAGGGAGAGGGAGACAGAATTACGTAGGTCATTCCACCACCAAGGAACCTCAAAAGAACAAAGCCTTGATTGCAATCTCATGCTGTGCAGAGAAGGCAAAGATAATCCTTAATCTTAATTAATAAAGACGGGGAATAGATCTGAAAGATCTGAAAGACAGAGCTGAAATATGTCGGCTGTTCTGTAGGTTAGAGTTAGAGATCTGAATTCAATTCTAGCGGCTATGGGGAGCCAGTGGAGGGCGATCAAAGACCAGACACACCACTGCGTTCTGGATCATCTGGAACAGTGTCACTACAAACACACCACTGCGTTCTACATCATCTGGAACCGTGTCACTACAAACACACCACTGCGTTCTTGATCATCTGGAACCGTGTCACTACAAACACACCACTGCGTTCTCGATCATCTGGAACAGTGTCACTACAAACACTGATCATCTGGAACAGTGTCACTACAAACACACCACTGCGTTCTACATCATCTGGAACAGTGTCTCTACAAACACACCACTGCGTTCTTCTGGATCATCTGGAACCGTGTCACTACAAACACTGATCATCTGGAACAGTGTCACTACAAACACACCACTGCGTTCTACATCATCTGGAACAGTGTCTCTACAAACACACCACTGTGTTCTACATCATCTGGAACAGTGTCACTACAAATGCAGGAAGGCTTGCTCCAACAGCATCACAACATTCTAGTCCAGAAATGACCAGAATATTGGCTAAAATAGGGTTCTACTAGTATTCATAGTTTTCACGTGACGTCAGAATGACCAGCTGAAGGGCAAAAAACACATTCCACACCTGTCTAACACTGGAGTTTATACAGGAACCGACCACCTTTCATTCAATATCATGTAATATCTCCGCTTTAACATTGTCTGACTTAGGTAGTAAAATGCTAGACAGTTGTTGCTCGGTTGGCTGTTCAAATCGGCGAGGAGACAAGCCCGGATTTTGTTTTTATCGCATTTAAAACCCGCCCACGTTGCTACCAGTTGATTGTAGACGTCTTCTGGGTCAATTTTTCTCGGACACACAGTAAAGTAGCCATACTTTTGGGGCTGGCAATAAAAGCAGTCACCCTGTTCTGGTTGCCTCATTTATCAGAATAACTACCTAAAACGGGAATAGATCAAGTAATAAAGTCAAGAAACAAAGCATCAACACAATTCAAATTGGATTACCCGGTTTCTTCTCTGAGATTGCGACAAGTACCTAAGCAAGTAGGCTAGGCTAGTGTATTTTGTCATCCAACTGGTAATACTACAATGCCAGTAGAAAATATATAGGAAGATAATTTAAGTTGTCATTCGCCAGACCAGGTGTTCGTACTTGTTTAAACCAGAAAATTGTGTCAAATGATAAAGAACAGTGTTGGGTAGGCTAAAGGCTGCTCGCTAACAGCAGGTAGCTCGTAGCTAACAGCAGGTAGTTCGTAGCTAACAGCAGGTAGCTCGTAGCTAACAGCAGGTATCTCGCTAGCTGGTAGCTAGCTATTAAATGGCACTCATCTTTGCTCTGATTATGAAGATGTTTTTTGTTTTCACCTTCCAGACGACAGCGTTGTGAACCCATCCACTTCTGAAAATAAAATAACTATCTGTGCTTTTGTAGGCTTTCAGTTTTTGAGATGTGTAGGGGGACGGATTTTCTATTAGATAGATGTAAATATCTCCACACTGGAGCTCTGGCAGGGACTTCGTCGAGGTTAAAGAAATAAAAATGTCAGCGGGTGCAGTACATGGATCAAACATTTTATTTTTTTCTAAATATCTGTCTGGCTATAGTGGTATGGTCTGTGGTTGATGGCGATCGTAGTTGAGTAGGCGGCACTGCTCGAAGTTGTCCACTGTTTAACGCTGTTTCGCTGTTCTTTTTGCCCGTCAGCTACCTATTGTAGTCACGTGACTGAAAACTATGAATAGACAGTGAAGCGACAAGATCTCAGAACATTTGGCACATGCTAAGAGAAACGAAACTAAACTAAGCTAAGCTAAGCTAACTAAACTAAACTAAACTAAACAAAATTAAGCTAAGCTAACTAAACTGAATTAAGCTAAACTAAGAGAAACTAAACTAAACTAAGCTAAGCGAACTAAACTGAATTAAGCCAAGCGAACTAAACTGAATTAAGCCAAGCTAACTAAACTAAGCTAACTAAACTAGTAATCAATCATAACACCAAAGATTTTTACAGCTTTAGCTGGGGTCTAAGAGTGAATATCTAAAAGGGATATAATGGGCCTTACTTTAACTCAGTAGATAGTGGAGATACGGCCCAGAGCTCTACACTTTCAACTATCACAGAGATCTAACCCTTGAGTTATGAGATGTTCCACCTTCACAGAGATCTAACCCTTGAATTATGAGATGTTCCACCTTCACAGAGATCTAACCCTTGAATTATGAGATGTTCCACCTTCACAGAGATCTAACCCTTGAATTATGAGATGTTCCACCTTCACAGAGATCTAACCCTTGAGTTATGAGATGTTCCACCTTCACAGAGATCTAACCCTTGAGTTATGAGATGTTCCACCTTCACAGAGATCTAACCCTTGAGTTATGAGATGTTCCACCTTCACAGAGATCTAACCCTTGAGTTATGAGATGTTCCACCTTCACAGAGATCTAACTCTTGAGTTATGAGATGTTCCACCTTCACAGAGATCTAACTCTTGAATTATGAGATGTTCCACCTTCACAGAGATCTAACCCTTGAATTATGAGATGTTCCACCTTCACAGAGATCTAACCCTTGAATTATGAGATGTTCCACCTTCACTCTATTCATGGCTCACTATCTACCGCCATGGCTGATTCTGACCATTTGAATGGCTGCGGTTTCCACTACTAGCACGTTAAATACCACCTGTGCCCAGCTGAAGAGCCACTCACCTGTTGGTTCAACTCAATGTTAGGCTGGCCCAGCAACATTTCCACCACATCTGCACAAAGGGAACACACTTTCATTGAAACGCATACAATTAAACATATTTTTCTACATTGATAAGATGCTGTAGCTGTTTCGTCAGTATACTCCTTTGCATAATGTCTTTCCCAGTTTCCCATTTCAATTCAAATAAAATTTTCGACAAACCTCACAGGCAAGCTATACAATGTTATCTTTATAAAAGGTGCTACAAGTCTGCTAGCATAGAAGCTAGGGGAAACATTATGAAAAGGTGGTCAGATGCTGGAGGCCACTTGCAATTAAGTCTAACTGTGTCTGTGTGTGTCTGTGTGTGTCTGTGTGAGTGAGTGTGTGTGTGAGTGTGTGTGTGTGTGTGTGTGTGCAACTGTGTGGTTAAAGCTCTGCAGGGGTCTTCAGTTAAAAAAAGAGGGTTGTGACCAGTATTGTGGTTGTCCAATATAAAAGAGAGGAAAATACATTTGTGTGTGTGTGTGTGTGTGTGTGTGTGTGTGAGTGTATGTGTGAGTGTGTGGTTGAAGCTCTGCAGGGGTCTTCAGTTAAAAAAAGAGGGTTGTGACCAGTATTGTGGTTGTCTAATATAAAAGAGAGGAAAATAAATGTGTGTGTGTGTGTGTGTGTGTGTGTGTGTGTGTGACTGTGTGTGTGTGTGTGTGTATGTGTGCGTGTGTGAGAGTGTGTGTGTGAGCGTGTGAGTGAGCGTGTGAGTGTGTGTGTGAGATTGTGAGTGTATGTGTGAGTGTGTGTGTGTGTGTGTGTGTGTGTGTGAGCGTGTGTGAGATTGTGAGCATGTGTGTGTGTTTGTAAGAGCACCTCTGTGTCCTCCGTGGCAGCCCCAGTAGAGGGCAGTGTTTCCTGCCTTGTCCAGACCATTAGTTCCCACCTTGTTCTCCAAACACTCTCTTAGCCAGCTCAAGTTACCTGAAACAAACACAACAACAAAGCTGCACTCAGTCTCAGGCTCAGGCACCTGGGCAGCAGGTGTAACAGCATGTCTGTCTAGCTCAGGCACCTGGGCACGCAGGTGTAACAGCATGTCTGTCTATCTCAGGCACCTGGGCACGCAGGTGTAACAGCATGTCTGTCTAGCTCAGGCCCCTGGGCAGCAGGTGTAACAGCATGTCTGTCTAGCTCAGGCACCTGGGCAGCAGGTGTAACAGCATGTCTGTCTATGTTGTGGTTCTCTGTGTAACTCACCACGTTTAGCCGCCTCGTGCATGGGGTTATCTATGGATTCCGCCTGTTCAGCCACTGTGTGCGTGTGAGGGAGAGGGAGAGAGGGAGAGAGAGAGAGAGAGAGAGAGGGAGAGAGAGAGAGAGAAACAAACCACTCAGCTTTGCAAAGACATCATACATGCCCTGTGTTTTATGAATGTGGGTTATGAAAATGGGTTCATACACATTTTCCTGAGGCAAATTTCCATGACCGAGGCAAATTTCCATGGCCATATATTCTGTGGAACGTTTGTGTATACATGCATGTTTGTGTATCCTACTTGCAAATTCCCTTTCAGTATGATTTAATTTCCGAGTGACCTTTTTTTGACGCCGTCTCTGTACAAGGCGAATAACTCTTCAGTGTGCATGAACTTTCGAGGGACTTTTACTTTGAAGCACTATCTTCATGAAAGATGTCGCTTAGTGAATGGCTGTGCGTGTTGCTTAGTGAATGGCTTTGCGTGTTGCTTAGTGAATGGCTGTGCGTGTTGCTTAGTGAATGGCTGTGCGTGGTGCTTAGTGAATGGCTGTGCGTGTTGCTTAGTGAATGGCTGTGCGTGTTGCTTAGTGAATGGCTGTGCGTGTTGCTTAGTGAATGGCTGTGCGTGTTGCTTTGGAAGTTTGGAATCACCCAGCATTTCTTCTGCACTTCATGGAGTTTCTTCTCTGAGACCTAAACACCTGGTGTTAAAGTATATTTGTCTGTCCATATCATCTTCCACCCAGTATCTGTTTTCTTTTTCCCCTTTTGAACTTCTACTTTGACCAGGGTCGGATATGGCTTTTCTTCTTTGAAACCCTGCAGGACCTGAACGCCAGAGCCTCTTCACTCATGAAGAGAAGACTGGTGTTTTGCGGGTACTATTCGTGAAGAGAAGACTGGTGTCTTGCAGGTACTATTCGTGAAGAGAAGACTGGTGTTTTGCGGGTACTATTCGTGAAGAGAAGACTGGTGTTTTGCAGGTACTATTCGTGAAGAGAAGACTGGTGTTTTGCAGGTACTATTCAATGAAGCCGCGAGCCGCGGACCACTGTGCCATCTGTCTCCAAACTAGAAATTCTGCTATCGTCCTGCACAGTTGTACAACAGGGCCTGCTGGTATATCTGTCACATATCTTCAGTTTCTTCAATGGAGTAGCCTTACTTCTTAATCTTAACAATAGAATAATGTCACTCATCCGAGAAAGAGTCGTCAAAACTGAAGAAGTGGAGGAGTGTGTGTGTGTGTGTGTGTGTGTGTGTGTGTCTGTGTGTGTGTGTGTGTGTGTGTGTGTGTGTGTGTATATATATGTGTGTGTGTGTGTGTGTGTGTGTGTGTGTGTGTGTGTGTGTCTGTGTGTGTGTGTGTGTCTGTGTGTGTGTGTGTGTGTGTGTGTGTGTGTGTGTGTGTGTGTGTGTGTGTGTGTGTGTGTGTGTGTGTGTGTGTGTGTGTGTGTGTCTGTGTGTGTGTGTGTGTGTGTGTGTGTCTGTTGTGTACACACTCACCATAATTACTGGGTATGAGGCCAGTTCTTCCCCTGCAGGTGCCCTTCCACCAATTGCTGTCACTCTGTAAAGGACAGATTATATACTATTTTAGTGCATTGTAAAAATGGCAAGCTAGCTACCTAGTTTGGTAAACCCAGAAGATAGAAATGCTTTGTCTTTCTTGAGTGGTCTATATTTTCTGTAACCTATTGTCTGGGAAATCCCTACCATCTTGTCATCACAGCCATAGGATTAGCAGATGTAGATGCAGTTATAACTTTTGACTGACAAAAAAAACATGCATTGTCATCATGTCTTCAATCTGTGAAACCACTTTTATGAAATTGCGCACGCACACAGGCACGGAGACACACTCATGCACACACTCACACACTGACAGACACACAGACACACTTATGCACACACACTCAAACACACACTCATGCACACACACTGAACATTGAACGCACCGTGTCTGAAATATATAATATATCCCCCTCTTCGAAGTACAGCTCATCCGGCTGCAAAAGAAAAGAATAATTTCAGTTACCTTATTAACAATTTTATAGCAATATTTATATGTTTCCACTTCAGCACGTGTTGGCCATCAGCACACAAAACCAAGGCAGCAAAGCCATTCAGAATACTCACTGTTCTGGGGTCAAAGGTGAATTGGGCCCTGAACACTTTCACCTGGCCTGAAACACACACAAACAAACAAACAAATAAATAAACAAACAAACAAACAAACAAACAAACAAAAACATTATGAGTCAATAATCAATAGTTACAGATTGCCCTGCTCTGGCACCACATGGGTTACATTTATATTGAGGCCATATTAACCGTTTCTTTAAAGCAACACTATGCAACACTTTTTGAGGTATGTTTTTATGAGCAACTACTTGGTATCATCTTCAAATTGATTCTGATGGGATATGGTCATGTGAAGTACAGATACACACACCTGAGGTTCACTAATGACTTCACCAACAATATCGGCAAAAGACGCCAGTTAGTGTGTTTTTATGTTTTAAGCTTGTATCAGTGCCAGCTGGGCTGCTGATGGTGGGTGTGTGTGTGTGTGTGTGTGTGTGTGCGCTGTAATCAGTGCCAGTTGGGCTGTTGGTGGTGTGTGTGTGTGTGTGTGTGTGTGTGTGTGTGTGTGTGTGTATCAGTGCCAGTTGGGCTGTTGGTGGTGCAAAGTTTCTGCATGCTTTTTAGGTTAGCAGCTTGCTAGTTTTAGACCAAAAGAATAACGCACAATGGATGAGAATAATGGCTGTAAACAGTCTTGGCAAACCAGCATTTTAAATTGTATGAAACTGCTAATATCCTATGATGGCATTACATTAGGGACAGCTAGGGTCGTACCACACCACTGGTTGCATTTAGCTTGTTGCTTAATTTTCTCAGTGTTGATATTACTCTTGTAAGTCACTTTGTACAAAAGTGTCGCTAAATGCCTACACTACAACTGTAACTATAAACAGTATGATGGACAGAAGAGCGCCTTCTAGGCATGCCCCAATGTGCTCTCAGTGTTGGGCAGAGGGGTCGAAGCCTTGTTGCCCCGTGTCCAAGCACAGGACGCAGCGATCATAACACCTGAAACACAGCTCCAGGTATCATGATAAAATATGTCCCAGCCCTTATTAAATATAGCACATTTCTGATAAGCCTCTGCATAATAGCGTACAGCACTAATGTGAGTAATGCTGTGAGGTTACTCGCTGTCTCTGATACTCTTTGATAGTGTACATCACTAATGTGAGTCTTGCTGTGAGGCTACTCGCTCTCTCTGCATGGATACTCCTCAGAGAGACACTCAAAACAATCTTATATATATATACAATAACTTACTAACAAGTGTAGAAACAATTCACTTTAGACTTCAAAATGACTGGAGTGTTGGGAAAACAGATAAATATGCTTTCCAATGTGCTTGATCAGAGCCCACTGAGACTCCAGAATCTCGCTGGCCCAATGTGCTTGAATCAGAGCCCATTGAGACTACAGAATCTCGCCTCACAGACAAGGGTAGCATCCAACGAGACAATAAACCAATTTCAGTTTCACTTTCTTTGACTTGCCTGATGACCGGGGAAACACAGACAGTTTTTCCAGGACCAGATGTCACTCATGCTGCATCCATAACTAAGTGCTTCTCTAACGTCATCTCTCCACTCACACAAATGAAAACTGGTCATCATCCTGAAGTTTGTAAGGCTGTCGTGTGCTTTTAATTAGACTTAAATGTTCAGTTAGGGTTGATGAGGCTGGTGGAATCAAGGTTCATCTTTCTTTGAGTGTTATTTTGACAGCAGCGCAAATTGTGTTTCACACGTTATCGCCATCACCACTTTCACTGAAGTCATGATTCCAGCTGGACTTGTTGGGCATTAACTAGGCCTTACTTAAAATCTCAACACAGTCATTGTTAACATGTCAAAATGCACAAGTCAGCTCAAAAAGGTCCTGTACGAAAGTGATGCAATATTGTTCATTATGTATGTCAGACACTTGTGCAGGCCGCTCCCAATCATGTACGTGTATGGAACCGCTGCTAATTTATTACAGGAATCAATTTCTAAATGCTTTTTAGTGGCGTTCCGTACTCTTACCTAAGTATAATAATAAAGAATAAACTATAATAATAAAGAATAAACATGTCCTATCGTCTCGTCTCCTGCCCTTATACTGTAACTATGCCTGTGTATAGGCCTATAGATCGGACATACATTCCTCAACGACACAGGGCCAAGAAAATGCTGAGTCTGAAAAGGAGAAAGCTACAGCCTATTATCCAGCCTGCTCCCTTTTTAATCCTTTAATGTCCTCAAAATGCCATTTCACATTTAATCTTGTGAACAGTAAGACTGTTGACTTGACAAAGTTGGCTCGTTAAGAAATCAATTTTTCCTGCAGAATGCTATGGATGAGCAGCGCGTGCCTTCTAGACGTGGGCTGAAGGACTCTTTGATTGGGACACAGTTCATTTGATTCAGTTCTCTTAAAATATTCGTCCTGATTCGTTCACCAACTTGCTCAGTGGCTAAGTATCACCAATAGGTCCTGTGAGAGAAATTATATTTGTTGCTGAATCAGGTTTATAGTCTTGGCAACACTATACCTAGGCTAGTTTGTTAAAACCACAAACCTAACAGCACATCACATAGTCAGCTTAACAAGTCTAAACGCTAACGAACCTGGGCTAAAATAGTTTGAAATTGCGAAAATGCTAGAATCGCCTCTCTGTTCCAATTGGAGCATATGGGTAGCCACAAATGCAGGCTATATATACTACACCACAAGATGGCGTATTTCAGTCATGACCAAGGTATCTCATTCAGTCATGAGGTGGCCTATCTGAGTGTTTTGAAAACAACGTTTTTCCTTTGTGTTTTCAAAGGGGATGCAATAGTATAGTGGTGGGCCCACTGTTTGGTATGTAGCAGGGTATTTGGGCCATGGTAATAGAATAGTTTTGGTATCTTTATATTTTTTAGAAAAAATGAAATTCACCCTTTAAACAATGAACTATTTATTTTGCCTGTAGACAAATAAAAGTGTCTGTTCAGAAAAATGGCAGCATGACTGACTAGGCCTGGTTTCTGTCTCTACCACAGTGAGGTGACTTTCACTTGCTCTAGAGGTCACACCATCAGAGGAGAGAGGAGCTAGCTGTGTCGATTGGTTTTAAATATATCGCTGCGATGTTTCACAGAGCTTTTTATGCTGAAATGTGTGTGGGAGAAGATATTGTAACATGGTTAATTTTTTTCCCATCAGGTGACATGAACCCGAGTCAGTAACCACTAAATAGGGCTGCAAATGAATCCCATTGTTTCTTTATTGGCTCCACCAAAGAGGTTATGTTTGCTCGTTAGTTTGTCTGCAAGAGCGTTCATCTGTAAAAAAGGATTACGCAAAAACCACTGGCTCATTTCTATGAAACTTGGTAGAATGGTGTAGCATGGGCCAAAGTTGGTGAGATAAGGCATTTGGCCTTAGCATTAGCATTGAGGTCTGCGCTCTCCCACTGCCCTTCTAGTTTCTTTGTTTTGTTTTATTTGACAAATTGATCTTGGAGAGCACTAAAAAATAGTGCGTCGTCTATGCAGATTGGTGGATGTTGAAGCAGAACAAGGTTATATCCGTGGTTTGCTGGTAGGGGGGGACATTTTGCAGGACAAAAAACTATAAGTAGCCCAATTAAAGTACAAGACGTTTTGTATGCCCAATGTGTAAGCTTTGCAGCGCACCATCCTTCTGATGACAAGCTAATTAAATTCAATTTTGATTTACAGACACTACTGAGGACGTGGTGCAGGCTTTGGGCAGAGCTGAGACTGAAGTTTACGACTGATACAACCATAGACATAAGACGACCAGCTAGCCATTTACATAAGCCTACTGTAAGAGTTGACACACAACATAATTTCTGCTATGGACAAACAAATCAAATCAGTTTAAATTACTGTTAAAAATCCAGCCAAACACTTTTACATTTTTTTATACAGGACTTATGTAGCCTATATACAGATCAATAATGGTGATTGGTTTGAAGTGGGGGTTTAGGAGGGGGAGACAGGCCCTCGTACAACCTCTAATGACGAAATGTACGTCACGCGGACCCTGCATACTGGCCACTCGTCATTCACTGAAACGACGATAGTAGGTGAAACTAAAGCTAGAAATAATCACACATAAACCTGGCTAAACCATCACTCAGAAAGGTACATTGGGCTACAAACGTATCCCGCCTCCTCGATTAATTCAGATGCATAACCTGGCCCGACCAATAAGATGTCATTTCACCCCTTTAGGCTACAGCCCTCCTCTATGCTGCTCTACAGTCAAGTGATCAATCCTGTCCGAGTGTCACTAACAGGTCTGCTGCAAACAGCAAAAAAAGCCAAGCGGACGAAAAGAACGAACCAGAAGATAGGCAGAAGACTAATCGTTTCCGTTTACTGAGAAGATTCGTTAATGGAGAAAAAATCTTTCACAAACGACACATTTCTAGGGCAAAACATTTTTCAACATCGTTAATTTATGAGAAGTAGCCTATCGTCGGCTACATCAGCCTGTTGCAATTGAACACTTACTATCAGCTTTGCGAGATTCCACAGAGATATCTACATGGCAGTTGATTTAACTCAACAAATACAGCTGAATAGCCAACCACATGGTAGACAAAAGTAACACCGACAACTTTATGGTCATAATCTTTCATGCGCTTTGAACTAAAATGGGGAACTAGGTAGTATTCTCTAAATCGACGGAGAATCCCACGATTGAAGTAAAAGGGTCAGTTAGCCTGGTTTACTTAACCTAACATTCCTTGCACAAACCTCTGAAGCCAGGTTGTTATAAACAAAGTTAAAAAAAAAGAAGAAATTTGCAAAGCAACATAAGGAGGTAACCGTGACATATCCAAACACAGATCCAGATCCGGACAAGTCGCTCAGCATGGGTGTGTTCCCCTGTGGCCAAACAGGTCCCAACTCAACATTGTAACTATATGTGCTAGTTCCCGAAGAGCGTTATCAGCCAACATAGGTTTGGAGAGCATCGTAGGGTAAAAGTGTGTATGGTGTTCATGGCCTACCTGGTTTCGCAGGTTTGGGC
The DNA here is from genome assembly GCF_900700415.2 of Clupea harengus. Classification (NCBI taxonomy): domain Eukaryota; kingdom Metazoa; phylum Chordata; class Actinopteri; order Clupeiformes; family Clupeidae; genus Clupea; species Clupea harengus. Next base: position 27,350,495 of record NC_045158.1, on the reverse strand, counting down.
GGAGGCTTTGACATTTCAGAGAATTAAAGAGTTCCTTCAAAGAAATGTACTTTAGATGATAGTTGGCTAAATTTCCGTGCTGCACTCGGGAGAGACTAAATGAGGAAGTACAGTGAAAACGAACTTCAGTCCACAAATGCGGAAAACGCGCCGCACGCATGCGCAACCGCCCTTTTCTACCAAAGCTCTACGTCTCACCCGTAGACAAGGCTTCACTGCAGCAAATTCTCTGTTAGTTTATACAATGTATATAAAAGTTGTCACGGACAACACCACAGATATTTACTTTACTTTTGCCAAGGTTTAGCAACTTAAAATAATAAATAATTCGTATGTGGCCCATGGAGGATGTTAGCTTATTACAAAATAACCTGTGAAACCTGTTAAGGACTTGCTGCCTACTGTAGGCTACAACTATCAGGCCCTAAAGACCGTCTTCCTGCTGCATATTTCTTCATCGCCACCTAGGGTAGGTGAACAACTGTTCCCCGTGTACAATGCTGGCAGTATGGTTACACGTCAGGATGTTGTCTTTGGTGGAAAGTTTTGTCATTTTGTGTGACCTCTCAGTCACATCAAGCTGTGAAATCGTTCAAAACATGCAGTTTCTTCTATCTATATGTCAGAGATACAGCTACCTGCTAGGAAGAAACTTTAATTGTTTCCTTTATTGAGCTGTCGGACTGTAGAAAAGCATGTGAACCCCTCCCTCCAATAATGAGTGTGAACCCTTTTAAAAACAATGACTACAATCAAACATTTCATTGAGCTGTGATCAGTCACACACTACAGCTGGGAGGAATCTTAGTGTATTCCTCCACACAAAAGAACTTCAAATAGGTAATATTTGTGTGTGGTCAAATTCAGTTGAAATGTAGTGGTAGGACCTGAAGCAGAGTGGTATTGTAAGCACATTTTCATCACTCAGCTGAAGCTCGCGAGGAATGGGCCAACATTTCTCCCAACTGTTGTTCAGGACTGATCAAACGGGACCATAAGATTAGATTAGATTAGATTCAACTTTATTGTCATTGCACAGAGTACAAGTACTGAGGCAACGAAATGCAGTTAGCCTCTAACCAGAAGTGCAAAAAGCAGAAAAGTGCAAAGTATGTGCATATGTATACTAGTTATTTAAAAAATAAATAGGATATATACAGTATGAGATAAGATATATAGAGTATGAATAGTATGAACATGAGCAGCAATAGTAGTGAGTAGTGCAGATGTGATATAAGTATATACTGTATAAAGTGCAGGTGTAAGTATAGGTGATGGAAGCAGTAGAAGTTATGAATGAGGTAAGAGGCATGATATGATATGAATATGGACAAAGTATGTATATAAATAGATATAAATATGAATACACTAAAGGTGAGAAATGTACAGTAGTTATAAAAAACTGTTTAGTGCAAATGTTCAGTGGCTGGAGGAAGGTGTGTGACAGTCCAGGCCAGGGTAGAGGGGGGGAATACAGTCACTGGAGGAGTCATTCACCGGAGTCACCTCAGGGAAGAAGCTGTTCCTGAACCTGCTGGTCCGGGAACAGAGGGCCCTGTAGCGCCTCCCTGAGGGGAGAAGGGCAAACAGTCTGTGGCTAGGATGGGAGGCGTCCCTGACGATGCTGTGCGCCTTCTGCAGACATGTTTTGCGCTGGACAGCCTCAATGGTGGGGAGTGAGGAACCAGTGATGCGTTTGGCAGTTTTCACCACCCTCTGGAGTGTTTTGCGGTCCGCAACAGAGCAGCTGCCTTACCACACTGAGATGCAGTTGGTGAGGATGCTCTCGATGGTGCAGCGGTAGAATTTCACCAGAATCTGAGCAGACAGGTGGGCCTTCTTCAATCTCCTCAGGAAGAACAGACGCTGGTGAGCCTTCTTGACCAGGATTGAGGTGTTGAGGGTCCAAGAGAGGTCCTCAGAGATGTGGACACCCAGGAACTTAAAGCTGGCGACACGTTCAACCTCCATCCCGTTGATACGGATGGGGGTGTGTGTGCCACCTTTGGTCCTCCTGAAGTCCACAATGAGCTCTTTGGTCTTCTTGGTGTTGAGAGACAGGTTGTTGTCGGTGCACCACTCTGCCAGGTGCTGGACCTCTTCCCTGTAGGCCGACTCATCGTTGTTGCTGATGAGGCCAATCACCGTTGTGTCGTCTGCAAGCTTGAAAATGGTATTAGAACCATTTACAGGTGTGCAGTCGTAGGTGAAGCACACAGCCCTGTGGGACACCGGTGATCATAAACATTTCTTTGAAGTCATTGTTGGTAAAGGGGTTCAACATTTATTGGAAGGAGGGGTTCACATACTTTTTCACACTAAGGTCATTTGATATTGGATCATTTGAACAAGAAGTGAAAAAAAATAAGTGCACCATATTTTGTAAATAAATATTTAGCCATCAGCCTCTCTTCATCAATTTCTGTGACTTTTTCAGAATCTTCAGAAATCTTGAAGGGGTTTTCAAAATGTCTAGCTCCACTGTATATTCTACAGTGTACAGGTAAGGGTTTGGACACGTGGCTGATCAGACAACATGAGTCACACATGCATTTATTTGGCACATTTTTAACCATCTTTTCAAAGCAACTGAAAGAGTGGTTCAAAAACCACTTCACCAACAGCTGCCTTAGGACCAGTAGATGTTTAACCTGTTATGTGGTGATGCATTATGAAGGACGGAAGTGTTCTTGTTCGTTAAGGTGCATATTCATTATTTTTGGACGTTAGTAGCCATTTAAATAGATAATTAGTCTAGGTCATTAGTACAGCTTATGCGAATGGTTCCAGATCATTGACACTGGCCTACTTCCGTATTTGAGGGGTAACTGTAACACCCTTTAATACCTCAACTCACACCGTCAATAAAGACTGCAAAGGCCCTCAAGCAAACTAAGAATACAGACACTCTTAACTGGCAACAAGCAAACATGCAAGCCGTGATATCTGCCAAAGGGGAAATACTTTGTTCTGAGTCAGCAGGGTCCCCAAACTTTTGCAGATGCCACATTTTAATACACTGTTAAGTTTACTCATTTTATTTCCTATCTCATGAAATAAAAAGTAACATTTGAAGCACATACACAAAAATAATAAAATCAATATTATACATTAAGTACAATAAACAGAGAGCCTAGTAAGTTCCTTTGCCTCCTCTGTACTTCTCTGCTTAATGGTGCATAGGAAACACTCAGTGCTGACTATATGGATGCTAATGAGTACAGACACAGACACACACACACACACACACACACACACACACACACACACACACACACACACACACACACACACACACACACACACACACACACACACACACACACACACACACACATATAGCCACACCATCTCCTGTGGCTAAAAAAAGGAGGCTAGTATGCATATGCATGTGCTTGTGCCTGAACCTGAGTCATTTCTTTCACATTCTGGACCAGTGATGATGTATTTTCCTTATCTAAGTGTTCCTGATGTTCAGATGTTATTCTTAATAATATGTCAATATTATTATAGATATGTAGCCTTGAGCCCCACCCGTTCACACACAACACCTTCGCACACATATAACTACTCTCACATTCACTCTCTTCTTCTCTGTCAGGCTGGTATGCGGCCCTGGGAGTGTAGCATTCAACAGACGGATTCTCCATACCAACCAATCTTTCCGAATAAACAAACAGATAGATGAAATAACAGAAAGGATTTAATCATTGGAAAGGAATCTTTAAAAATTCACAGCCACAATCTTTCAAAAAAAAAGTTCATGGGTGGTTATTATTGATGTCTGCATATTGTGAGACCTCATGGAATGGGGTGGAGAGGAATTGAGTCATTCAGCCATCCTCACAAAGGCCTTCCGGGAAGAATCGCTTGAAGAACTATGTAAAAGAACGAGGGATAGATGCAAAATAAAGAAAGCAGTGGGGGAGGACAGGGGAGAAGACCTTAAAAAGACTGTAAAATGGCGATGATGAAATGTCCGCAGAAAAAGGTCAAATGACAAGGAAGGAAATCTATTGGTTGAACGACAAGGGCTAACCCATGGTCATGCCATCCTCATGAACCCAACCCACCACACCATGTATTACTGAAATGTAGATTCCACAAGGTTACACAACTACAATAATAGACATCTGACTGAAATCTATAGGTGTAAATTTATGTTAATCCAACAAATGCATATGGTTTTCCTGGAATTTGATGTCTAATTTGAATCATCGTGACTTACAGTTTAAAATATTTTCTCTCCAAAAGCAAGGCATCACAACACATGAGCATTTTACTGAGTGTGAGATGCTTTTGCAGCGCGGGTTAATAGCAGGGCGTTGAAATATTGATCTTTTTGGGGTTAAATATTTTGTACTGTTGGTACATATGAGGATGCAGTCGGGATCAGGAAGTTACAGGAATCACCTCTGTTTTCTAAATCGGATGAATGTGTGTACGTGTATGTTTGTTTTTAGTGAGTGTGTATGAATGAATGTGTGTACGTGTATGTTTGTTTTTAGTGAGTGTGTATGAATGAATGTGTGTACGTGTATGTTTGTTTTCAGTGCGTGTATGGATGAATGTGTGTACGTGTATGTTTGTTTTTAGTGAGTGTGTATGAATGAATGTGTGTACGTGTATGTTTGTTTTCAGTGCGTGTATGGATGAATGTGTGTACGTGTATGTTTGTTTTATAGTGAGTGTGTATGAATGAATGTGTGTTCGTGTATGTTTGTTTTTAGTGAGTGTGTATGAATGCATGTGGACTAATGTGTACACACACACAAACACAATGGAAACGCAAGTGACGCATTAATGCTGAATGAAAGTACCCATTTAAATACAAAGACATTAATGATTAAACTCCGGTTATTCATACAGACCACAAATGCACCTACACACCCACACACACACACACACACACACACACACACACACACACACACACACCCCCCCACACACACACTGGCTCACAAGCCTCCATTAAGCGACCTCACCTATAAAAGCTCCTCCCTGTGTGTGAAACGTGAATACCCAGCTGGAACCTGTGCTGTACTCACACAGAGCACTCATACAGAACCCAGACACTTATACAGAACCCAGGCACTCATACAGAACCCAGGCACTCATACAGAACCCAGGCACTCAGCGCTCCTCATCTGGACATGAAATCTCTGATCCTCTCCTGCCTGTTATCTTTAGGTGAGTCTGTGCTCAAGTAGATGATGTGTGTTAATGTCTGCGTGTGTGTAAGTGTTGGAATCTGTGTGAATGCCCTACGGCAGCTAAATATCTTTATGTGTATGTCTGTGTGTGAGTGGGATTCCTTAGATGGCTACCTGTGTATGCAGGTGTTTTGTGTGTGTGTTTAACCTCAAGCACATCTCTGTTGATTTTAGATTGGTTTCCATCACACCATAGTGAGTTCAAGACGGAGCTGTGTGTGTTGATATGTGATGGGATGGGTCGGGGGTAGAGGTGAGGGGTCATGTAGGTGTGTGACAGGATTCTTTAATCTTAGAGGCAGACAAACTGTAAAAGTCACTGTGAGGTGTGTGCTAGAGCATGTGTGTGGTTGTGTGTGAATATGTATTAGTTTCCCTCGGGATTAATAAAGTATCCATCTATCTATCTATCTATCTATCTATCTATCTATCTATCTATCTATGTATAGCTCGGGTCAACCCTAGGTTACTGCTAGAAGGTGTGTGTTTTTACACATGAAGAAAAAACACACACTCTGTTAAAACTGACTCATTCACGCAACCCTTACCTAAGAACCTCCTGGTCCAATTGGCTAAATAAGGGGCACATTACAAACGATACGTTTTTAGTCTTTTGTAGAATGAGATTAAGAGAGATTATGAAAGATTAAGGGTTGTCTGAGGGCACTGAGCTGTGTTTATGAATGAATGATGCCAACGTTTCCAGCGCCGACTAGTTTTCAGGGTGTGACCGTCTGGGTGTCTTGAGTGTTGTTGAGAGAAGCTATCTGCGTAGGAGTCCTGTTTTGCAAAGACTTTGTTTGTGTGGGTGTGAATACACGTGTGTTTTGAGATGGGGAGAATAGAGCGGTGTTTTCTTTCATTTTAAGAATGTCTGGGTGTGTGGGGTAGAACTGTGACGTTTATTTACTTTGCCAGATGTACTAGATGGCAGTGTGATTGACATGATCTGCTATCATTATGCGGTCTTACTTCAAATGAAATATTAGTAGTAGTAGTAGTCCTTTACACCATCAATATGCCGTCTTACTTCAAATGAAATGTTTTCTAATCTACATTTACATTTAGTCATTTAGCAGACGCTTTTATCCAAAGCAACTTACAAGGATGTATACACGTTTTACATTTACACTGATGGCACACTGCACATCAGGAGCAATTAGGGGTTCAATGTCTTGCTCAAAGACGCTTCGACAGGGAATCGAACTAGCAACCTTCTGATTACTAAACAACTTCTCTACCTCCTGTACCACTGTCGCCCAATCTAGCAGTATGTAGCGTGGTGGGGGCAGTGTGATTGACATGATCTGCTATCATTATGCGGTCTTACTTCAAATGAAATGTTTTCTAATCTAGCACTATGCAGCGTGGTGGGGGCAGTGGGTGTGGCGGTGAGCTTCAGCGCCCGTGACTCACTGCTCGGGGCGTCCGGGGACCTCCAGACCTCGAGTGAATACGAAGACCTTGAGAGGGAGAGGGCCGAAGAAGTTGAGATGAGTTTGCCAAAAGGTACGGTTTTTACCCTGAACTCCAAACCCAATTGTAACACTAATTCCCTGAAACGTGTCATGATCTGGGTAAGTATGGGTTACTATGGTGACATATGTCTGATACCAGTGTGCTACCTGAACTCAAGTACAGGACATAAGTATGATATCTCAAGTGGACACGTGTCCCATATGTTTGTGTGGGGACACATATATAACCTACCAAAGAAGTGTAGCTTTGTGACGGTCATCTTTCTCTTTAATACATTTCACTTTGATGTCTGTGTGACATCTCGTGAGAGCATGGCTATCTCAACAGTGTGTTGTATATGTCTAACTTTGTGAGAATGCACCTCTAACACGTAGTCTGGTCTTTCAGTACAGCAGCTCAGTAAAGCAGAGGAGATGGGAGATGCCGTACCTGCAAGCGGGAAAGAGCGGAGTCGGAAGAAAGGGAAGGGCAAAAAGAAAAACAAGGTTTCAAGCCAAGCCCACACACCGAGCCAAAGACATCACACACACACCACAATAGAGGACCTGTGCTTCACATCACACAGAGACTTCTGTATCCATGGCCACTGTCAGTTTATGGAGGACCTGAGGGAACCTTCATGCATGTGAGTCAATCTCTGGCAAAGTGCTACATTTCAGTATGTGAGTGTATGTGTGTGTGTGTGAGTGTGTGTGTGAGAGTGTGTGTGTGTGAGTGTGTGTGTGTGTGTGTGTGAGAGTGTGTGTGTGTGAGAGTGTGTGTGTGTGTGTGTGTGTGAGAGTGTGTGAGAGTGTGTGTGTGTGTGTGTGTGTGTGTGTAATAAAGGCTACATTGACATTGTCAGTGGGGAAAAGTGTAGTGGCATCAGCGGCTTAATACTGTTGCGTGTTGGCGTGTTTGGTAGGGGCTGACCCCCACGGAATGCTTCTGCTTGAAATGTAATCGGAATTGTTTCTTTATTAACGGACAGCTGTCAGAAAGGGTATGAAGGGAAACGTTGTGCGGTCCAGCTGATGAAGACGGGGCATAGGGAGGTGGATGCTGATGTGGAAGCCTACGCCCACACGGCCCTTCTGGTCATCGCCGTGATGCTGTCAATCATCAGTTGCTCTGCGCTACTTCTCACCATCTGTGTGCAGTACGTCCAACTCACAACAACACAAGTACACCTCACAACAACATAACAACACAGTACACCTCACAACAACACAAGTACACCTCACAACAACACAACAACACAGTACACTTCACAACAACACAAGTACACCTCACAACAACACAAGTACACCTCACAACAACACAACAACACAGTACACCTCACAACAACACAAGTACACCTCACAACAACACAACAACACAAGTACACCTCACAACAACACAAGTACACCTCACAACAACACAAGTACACCTCACAACAACACAACAACACAGTACACTTCACAACAACACAAGTACACCTCACAACAACACAAGTACACCTCACAACAACACAACAACACAGTACACCTCACAACAACACAAGTACACCTCACAACAACACAACAACACAGTACACCTCACAACAACACAAGTACACCTCACAACAATGCATGTGAAAATCATAGAAAAGCATACAAAATGGCATGCATTATGTATAAGGATATGAAGTAAACCTACATTTGAAACTTTTTTCTGATTGTTCCTCATCATCACTACAACAGATGTCTGACATCTTTGTTCATTTTTTTATATTTCTGTGTTTTGATTTGCCAGCTATAAGACTCAGCGGCGATTTCAGGCTGTTTTCTTTAATCCGAGCAACGAAAAGGAAAACCCTCTGAAAAATGACATGATGGTATGTACAGCTGTTTGGTCTAGTAACACACAACTGTTATAACCATTCAAATACAAATGAACCGTTATGTGGAATATTATTTAATGATTTTATGACAATTTGTTCAGACAATTGGTTTTAGAAGATAGGTCTAGTGTACCTGCTGCCATATTTACTGATTAATACCTCTTGACCTTTGCCCTTTTGTGTAGATTTAGGATCCATGGAGGCCTAACACATGACATCTTCTAGCAACCCAGCAGACACAACCACTTTATTCAATGATGGATATTTATTTATGTGTTTACTTATTTATTGACATTGGCACTTAAGTTTAGTTGATCTTATAATGTTTTATTTATTTCAATATCCATGTATTAAGTTACTGTAATCCCCCCTGTGGAGCAGCTTCATTTCAGAATAAAAGTCCCAAGCAAAGACCAGTTTGGTTTCTTATCTTTAGTAATCCATTGCGAACTGGGAAGCATGGTTATACACATGACCAGCTGGTTCTCTTCCTTGTGAAAAACATAATTTCAGGTCATTTGATGCAATGAAGACTGTTCAGTACTGTAATTTGAATTTAGAGTTCTGAGTCATTGGGTTTATAATTCAGTTTTTTTTTTAAGTAGTATTGAAGCCAGCATTACAACGAACATGTCTCTAAGAACACACCAGTTTGTGACAGTTATCACAGGGGAAAATTCCTCCTGTCCCGTCATCGTACATGAATTTCACACGTTCAGTTCCCCTGATTTTACATCCATACTCACCAGCAGGAACCGTACTCTTTAAATCAACACACTAACTCACGCACAGAAAAAAAGACACAAAACACAGAAAAATGTTGGTATTCTTGTCATTTTTATTCCCGTTATTTAATTAGTTCAAATGCAGACAATTCTCACTAAGTTTTTGTAAAGAAATAAAACAGTAAAAGTACAGTACATTATATACGCAGATGAAGGGTTTGGTTGGTTCTACAGACACACAGCGCAGTTTCGCGGCAGCAGGCAGCAGAGGCCCTTTTTGCAGGGCCACGACATTCCAAAAGGTGCAGCAGAATATGGAGAGAGATGTAGTTCGCTAAACCTCATTGGGTGAAGAAGAAGACTGATATGAGACCCCCGAGGTCATTGAACATCCACAGGAGGCCATGGATATATTGCTACGTATTTGTACTCTCCACAAACATGATACAACCAATGGAACACCGATATACAACATAACCCAACAGGCTGTTTTTTTTTTGTTTTTTTTTGTATTAAGGTTGGATTATCCTAAGGTTAGTCAAAGAATTATATTAGCCTTAAAAAAGGGGTTGCAGTTAGCGTACGGTCGGGGTGTGCGGAGAGCTGATTTCTGGGTTGGGAACTCACTGCTGTCACACGATCACAGACACATCCCTACAGCTGGTGTTGAGAACAGTCAGTGTAGAAATGACCGCGGGGTGTTTGGTCAGCGGACCGAGGGACCTAAAACTAGCTTTTTTTTTCACTAGGTACTCACAGAAACCTTGTTGACATCAAAAAGAAACGAAGTCAACTGCAAAAAATCACCACACTTTCAACAGCCAGATATAACTGTGTAGCAACAGCACCATTACTAATACAGTCCCCCCCCCAACGATCTCAGCTAACTGCTAACCCATTTTCTCACGGCTATCTGCTAACCAGGATATTTACAAGTGACTGCTGACCGTCACAGTTTCGCTACAATTCATAGTTTATTGGGCCGTATCTCAAAAAAGTTGGACAAATATGGCACCTTGTGTTCAACAGCGGAGGGAGCCTGTGGCCTGGCAGCGCTGTGCCCCCATGTTTTTGAACGCATGCCAAACGCGGCCATGTCGCCATGAGCTGGCATGTCTGGCAAGATGGAGGCAGCGTTAGCATCTGTGAACACCAACCGCACGGTCTCCCCTGCTCAGGAGACATCCCTGTGCAAGCACAAAAAGAAGTCAGCACCCATCCGGGCGCAACATTAGTGTATGAAACCACTCCCAATGCCATGTGACCAGGCATCACATGGTCTCGTGTTCCACCAGGCCTCGACTCGGCCCAGCTCATCCTCTCTCGCTCGCTCTCTCTCTCTCTCTCTCTCTCAGGTAAAACTCAGATATGTAGAAAAATATAGTTTAATGAAATTTTTATATCTAATGTATGTCTTAATTATTTGAAATCACACTCACAACGTATTTCAGCGTAATAGTGTAAAGACATACAGGATCATACGTCACACACACTACCACCTACTAAAACTCCCGATAAGATTGAAACACATCTTGCTATTGTGACAGATGAATTCGATGGAGATTAGTCGATCATTGGCATTGTTAGGCAGCTGGATGAGATATTCTTAGATATGATTACAATGTAAACACCACAGTACTGATAAGTTACTGTATGGAACAAACAGTAAAGCACAACATTACAAGGCAAATGGCCATTTAAGCATAGATTTTGTTTATGACAGAAAAAAAATAAAAAATAATACACCACAAATAAACAGCAACACTTTTGCGTTGATTCTGAAAGCCACGCATTTGTACATTTCCGAATTAGGTGACTGTCCAGAAGCAGAGGACAATCCAGCCAGCCCTTCTATATCTCAGTGGGCAGAGGGCAAACCCCATCAGCCCTTACATTGGACCGAGAACCGACAGAAGCCTTCTCTCCCTGTGCTGCAGTCCAGTTTTTAGTGGGCACACAGTAGAGGCATCTGACCTCGTCACTGTAGGCCCGCAATAGACATGTCTGGCATCGTTACTGTGTACGAACCCTTGTCTGTCGATCACCGTGAGCCTACAGTAAAGCGTCTGTGTTCGACCCCTTGTCTGTCGATCACCGTGAGCCTACAGTAAAGCGTCTGTGTTCGACCCCTTGTCTGACGATCACCGTGAGCCTACAGTAAAGCGTCTGTGTTCGACCCCTTGTCTGACGATCACTGTGAGCCTACAGTAAAGCGTCTGCGTACCCCGACCTGTGTATGCAGACACAGCAGGGACCCCGAAGGCCCACATGCATCACTGAAACAGAATCAGCCCAGGGGAAGTCAGACCGGTATGAGCTACCGATCAAGAGGTGTTAACAACTGCTCTCACAATTATACTGTACATTAAGTCTGTGTGTGTGTGTGTGTGTGTGTGTGTGTGTGTGTGTGTGTG
>NC_045158.1:27321324-27333824 GCF_900700415.2 Clupea harengus | reverse complement strand
AAAGAGCAACAGAAAAGGCGATCAGCTTTAGTCTTGGCGTAAATGCGCTATGATTGGTTGCTACTTTGAGAGGGGGAGGGACTAGACTTGTACAGCTCTCCAATACCTTGCAGTGGGTGGAGCTTATTGGGATGCCCACATTTGAGGCAACAACCACTGTTAGAGCGGTCATTACTTCAATGCAAAAGCCACTGTGAAGAAAACGGGACAGAGAACAGGACAAACACAACATGTGCATGAGACGGCAGGGTCACGGGACACGACACACAATCCCCACCCGCCCACTCTTCCCAGCATGCCATGGGGGGGGGGGGGTGGGGTGGGCAGACAGAGATGAGGAACCACGTGACAGACAGCGGGAGGAGAAGGTTCTGGAACATGCAGACTGCATGCAGCTGTTACGCAGCAGGGAAGTGAGGGGAGGTCAGATGACTGCACCAACGCTGAGGATGTCTGTGTGTGTGTGTGTGTGTGTGTGTGTGTGTGTGTGTGTGTGTGTGTGTGTGTGTGTGTGTGTGAGGGGAGGTCAGAGGACTGCACACGCTGAGGATGTCTGTGTGTGTGTGTGTGTGTGTGTGTGTGTGTGTGTGTGTGTGTGTGTGTGTGTGTGTGTGTGTGTCTGAGTGATGGCCTGCTGGCACAATATGTGAGAATCTGTGTCTGTTTGTGTAGATGCATACTGACTAGTGGGAGTGTGTGTGTGTGTGTGTGTGTGTGTGTGTGTGTGTGTGTGTGTGTGAGAGAGAGAGTCTGTGTCTGTTTGTGTAAATGATACTGACTCGTGGGAGTGTGTGTGTGTAAGTGTTAGTGTGTCTGTATGTAGGTTTGTATACGCGCATGTGTGTGTGTGTGTGTGTGTGTATGTGTGTTTCTGTGTATGTTTGTGCAGTTCATCTGATGGGCTTTGGAAGGCCAAGAACTCCCCCCCCCCCCCCCCCCCCCCCCCCTCTTCCTTGCACGCACAGTGACCCGAAACAGTGGGTGTGGCGGGTGCGGCCTGTGGCCTTTTACCCAGCATACCTTGCAGTGGGTGGTACTGACAGGAATTCCAATATTGGAAGCGAGCACAACAGTGAGTGCAGAGGCCAACTCTATAGTGAATCCACTGAAACAAAAGATATTCTTCATAGTCAGTTTCCACTTACACACACACACACACACACACAGATACAGACAGTCAGACAGACACACACAGACAGACACAGACAGACAGACAGACAGATAGACAGGCAGACAGACAGACAGACACACACACACATACACATAGATACAGACAGTCAGACAGACACACACACACAGACAGACAGACAGACAGACAGACAGACAGACAGACAGACAGACAGACACACACACACACACACAGACACAGACAGTCAGACAGACAGACAGACAGACAGACAGACAGACAGACACACACAGACCCCACTCTTTTTCTCTCTCTCTCCGTCTCACACCCAGATCACTTTAGACCACTTTAGACATACTAATACATCAACATCAGCTGATCAACATCAACATGTACAGACACATCAGCAGAGATTACATACTCGCACACAACTAAAAATAACATTCTTTCCCCAGACAAGAGTCTTTCCCAAGCCCATAGCGCATGCATGCAGACTAGAATTGTGTATTGGCAAGCATCAGTGTGTTCAATCGTCTTGGCCATGCCTTTGGGTGACCGCTTCGAGAGATAGAAATAAAAAAACGTGAACTAACTAACTCATACTTCAACATTGGCACTGGCAGGTGTCAGCGGCAGGTGTCAGCGGCAGGTGTCTGCACATGTGCGTGTCAGGTGTCCGCATACGGCCGCAGTGGTCTGTGCTTATCTGCAGATGAGTGTGGGAGCATTCTAAGGTGTAACACATTCCGTGCTATTTCACGTGACATAACATGAAGTCACCTCGCCCACATGAGGGACAGAGTGTCCTCTGATAGAGGGGTGGGGAGAGGCAGGCGTGAAAAGGAGCAGGTCTCTCCTTGTTTGTCTTTCGAAGAAGGAATGATGGCTGGATGTGAGAACACCAGCTTCTAATTAATGGGGGACAGGTGTACTCCACATGTGACTGTTGGGCCGCGGGGGGTGGGAGTAGCAGGGACAGGGGGGACGGGCAGATGCTGAGATGAGGTGCCTGAGGTGCCTGAGAAACAACCTGACTATCTGCTGGTGTGAGGCGTTGGTATGTTGTCAACAACCTGACTATCTGCTGGTGTGAGGCGTTGGTATGTGGGTAACAACCTGACTATCTGTTGGTGTGAGGTGTTGGTATGTGGGTAACAACCTGACTATCTGCTGGTGTGAGGTGTTGGTATGAGGGTTAGCTGGTATAAGGGGAACAAACTGACTTTATCGCCTGGTGTGACGTTTGTTAGCTTGTTAGCTGTAAGCTGCTGCTGTGTGGGTTTGAGTTTGAGCATTAGCATTAGCATTAGCTGGCTAAGCCTCAGGTGTGTGGGCCTGAGTTTGAGCATTAGCTGCTGCTGTCTAGGCCTGAGTTTGAGCATTATCTGCTGCTGTATGAGTTTGAGTTTGAGCATTATCTGCTGCTGTGTGAGTTTGAGTTTGAGCATTATCTGCTGCTGTGTGAGTTTGAGTTTGAGCATTATCTGCTGCTGTGTGAGCCTGAGTTTGAGCATTATCTGCTGCTGTGTGAGTTTGAGCATTATCTGCTGCTGTCTAGGCCTGAGTTTGAGCATTATCTGCTGCTGTCTAGGCCTCAGGTGTGTGGGCCTGAGTTTGAGTATTAGCATTAGCATTAGCTGCTGCTGTCTAGGCCTGAGTTTGAGCATTAGCATTAGCATTAGCTGGCTAAGCCTCAGGTGTGTGCCCCTCAGCTCACCTGGAGGGAGTAATTGGGGTGAGGTCTTTGCCCATGGTCTGGATCACACGCCGCCCCCATACCCACAGGCCGGCACAGATGCCCACACCCCCGTAGAACAGCAGCCAGATGGGTGTGGCGGCATCCTGCATCACCCCTTCCTGCTCATAGATCATCCACAGCGCCACCAGGGGGCCAATGGCATTGCTGCACGCGCAAGAGAAAGACAGACACGGCAGAGTTAGGAGAGGATGCATCTCAAGGCATCTGAGAATGCTGGACACAAATTAAGAAGAAATTGGATCTGAGAAATTAGATATAATTGGATATAATATACATAGGTATATAGGTATAATAACATATAATAATATTATATAGGTATAATAATATATACATCGAGTATTATCAGATTTCTACATCTGCAGCCTTTCTTATTGAGAATGAAGAATAAATATGAGTGCTGTGAGGGATATTGCTGAAGTGATGAGCTATATACAGTGTTATATAGGTATATGATATGTGATCTATGTGTTGGACGGGGTGTGTGTGACAGGATAGTCATGTTAGTATGTGAATATGAAGATGCAGGTCCTTACGAGGGTATTTTGGACATGGCTTGTAACTGATCACTGGCTGTGAAAGGTGAATGTGAGAGGTGTGCTGGGAAAGAAGGGGCGGTAGTTTTGATCCATTAGTGTGTTGTGGTCAGTCGGTACGGTGTAAGTGTGTTGTGGTACCTGACATCATTGCCTCCATGTGCGAAAGATCCAAAGCAGGCAGTCAGGATCTGCAGGAAGTGGAAGAGCAGGAACACCTGAGGCTTGTCCTTCTCGTCCTTCTCCTCCTCAGGACAGTCCTCCAGGCCACCGGGGGGCGGTGTGCCCATCTTCTCCGACGCCAGCTTCACGTCCACGTCGCCCTCCTCAGCCTCGATCTCCGCCTCCGCCACGGCGTTGCAGTAGCTGGAGTAGCTGTCGTAGCGCACGCGCTTCTTGGAGTACAGGACGCTGTCGCCCACCAGCTTCTCGCTGTCCTCCGCGGACGTGGTCTCGGCCCGCAGCGGCTGCATGGGCATGCCGCAGATGGCCGCCGTGTAGCAGGTGTAGCTGTTGTTGCGGCGCAGGAGCCGGTAGTTGTTGTCGACCCGCGAGCTGCGCTCGTCCTCCAGCTTCCCCAGGTGGATCTTGTGCAGGAGGTCCTTGTACAGCCCCGAGTCCTTGTGCACCGTGTGGTACACCTGGCCGTCGCTTCGCATGTGATCGAAGCTGAAGCTGCCATTGGCCAACGGGGACTTCAGGCAGCCATTGGTCATGGAGTGGGTGCGGCCTAAAAGAAGACGGCTTTTTATAGAGGAAATGCTCGTGCTGGGTTCCAGTATTCCTTCATGTAAAGGCATGCCATTTTGTCTAATGGCTTTACTAGTTGAAAAGTGAAATGTGAACACCATGCAAGCTAAAAGCTATGACTTTGATAGATGAATTGAAACCAAGGAGAGCTCTTAAATATATTGATTTGTTGCCTACAGCAGGTCTGGTAGTAAATCAAAGAGCTCCAGTAAAGGTCAGACCGTAATTATTTCCAGTACAGTTTGAGCTACTGACCACTTACTGAAGAAAATGAATGTGTGAATGAAAAAAAAACACAACTCTACTCTTCCGATCACAGCAAGACACCCTAATGATACCAAGCTGTCCGACAGAGATAATGTTCGGACAGAACCCTTACAGGTGTGTAAGACCTCCCACAGAAGCACTGCAGAAACACCACCTCTGTGTATACGCCACGTCACAACCGCAGACCATTTGTATTTGCTACGTTTAATCCTAAAGAGCCCTTCAGTCAGTATTGTGGCGATACAACCAAAGACTTCTCTTTCCTTCTTTTCCCTTCAGCATCACTCTCTTCAGCATCACTCCCTTCAGTCACTCACCGTAGAAGCGGCCGTTGGGGAGAGGGGCGGCGCCGTTGGCGAGGCCGACGGGCTCTGGCGTAATGGGCCCTGTGAGGGGTAGCGCTGATTCGTCGGGCTCTTTGGCCCCTGGCAGCTCCTTAAACACAGGGACCTCCTCTCCTCCTCCGGGATCTTATCCAGGCTCTCATCAGAGATGCGAGACAGGTGCTCCTCCTTCATCTGGCCCATGTGACCACCCACGCACAGACGGAAACACAAATCCAATGAATACACCGCAGAGACGCACACACACACGCATAGAAATACAAACAAGAACTTCTTTTCGCACCATCCCCTTCCTCAGCAGTCACAGGCCCTCCAGTCAGGGTTAGTAACACCTGAGTCCACTTTGCTTTTTAATACCACAGCAAGTCAGAAGTAATCGAAGTCTTAGTAGTAATGTAACTACTGTTAACTAAGCTGCTTCTGACAGGCGGACCGACTGACCCATGTGTTATGTGTTATATCCGCACTGACCCATGTGTTATGTGTTATATCCGCACTGGCCCATGTGTTATGTGTTATATTCGCACACGTGCGTTATACTCACTGGCAATTTTTCTCCTCATCCACGGACACACTAGGAACCACACCACCCCGGCACATACTATTGATCCTGCCAGAGTTATCAAACCGATCTGCCATACTGGCATCAGTTCCAGTCCTAACACTGAAACACACACACACACACACACAGAAAAGTTATTTCATAAAAGCAGACAATCATTATTTTATCCTATATGGAGACTGTACAGGGATCAGATACAAATGCACAATATATACTCGTGTGTGTGTGTGTGTGTGTGTGTGTAAGGTGTTCATACATGGAGCTCCAGTGTACATGATGGAGAAGGTGTTGATTCCGATGGTGGTTGCATAAAAGACGGGAAGGGCCCTCAAGCCATTGGGCATGGGGTCATCCTATAGGGGAACAAATAACACAATCACATGACCAGATGGACCAATCACATGAGCAGATGTAATGATGTCATCACTTCAAGCCATCCTTTCGCCCCGTAGTACATCATGGCATCAGATCATTTCACCACATCAGATCACATGATCAAAAATAAGGCACACTCAAATGTATGTGAAGGCTTCAAACCATTACAGTAGATGACAGCACATCACAATCAGCAGGGCAGTAGATCAGTTAATATCACAACAACGTCACGTCATGTTACACGACACGGTGTCACAGTGACACGACATCGCATCAGAGCGCCAGTCTAAGTGACACTCCTGGAGCAGGGCTCATGAGATTATACCAGCCCAGCCCAGACCCTGATTCAGATTGAGATTATACCAGCCCAGACCCTGATTGAGATGAGATTATACCTGCCCAGACGCTGATTCAGATTGAGATGAGATTATATCAGCCCAGACCCTGATTCAGATTGAGATGAGATTATACCAGCCCAGACCCTGATTCAGATTGAGATGAGATTATATCAACCCAGACCCTGATTCAGATTGAGTCATACATTAAGAGCTGTGGCCGCGGAGTGAATCATTCAGGCAGGCTGTGTGGTGTGTGTGGTGTGTGTGGTGTGTGTGTGTGTGTGTGGTGTGTGTGTGTGTGTGTGTGTATGTGTGTGTGTATGTATGGTGTGTGTATTCTGACCTTGTTGAGGATGAAGTGCCTGATGATGAAGAAGAGGAGCCCAGACATGAGACCGGACAGCAGAGGGGAGATGAACCAGGAGGACACTACACAAGAGAGAACACAAGTCAGAATACACACACCACACACCACACACACACACACACACACACCACACACACACACACACACACACACACACACAGCAGTGGGGAGATGAACCAGGAGGACACTACACAAGAGAGAACACAAGTCAGAATACACACACCACACCACACACACACACACACACACACACCACACACACACACACACACACACACACACACAAACACAGCAGAGGGGAGATGAACCAGGAGGACACTACACAAGAGAGAACACAGGTCAGAATACACACACACCACACACCACACACACACACCAACACGCGCTAATATTTACACATACAGGACCTACATTCAGAAAGTTGTATGCATACAGAAACACCTCACACGCACACAGGCACCTGCACACACACACACACACACACACACACACACACACACACACACACACACACACACACACACACACACACACACACACACACACACACACACACACACACGTGTTCACCTACCGATCTTCACCAGCTGCATCCACTGCACACCCCTGGTGCCAATAGCAACCAACGAGAAGCCGATTGTGGCTCCCACAATGCAGTGCGTTCCTGAGATGGGAAGCTTCAGGAAAGAGGCGATCAACTGCCATGCCGCCGACCCTGAACACACACACACACACACACACACACACACACACACACACACACACACACACACACACAGTCAAATGTATTAACACCTCCACCCCTCAGAAACACTCTGTGCACTCAGTCTCCTGTTACAAGCTCTCCAAGGGACAACAACAGGCTGGAACAGGCAGACATATAAGGAGAGAGAAAGAGAAAAAAACACAGAAAAACAGAAAGGCAGCAAGAGAAAGAGAAAGGAGGACACGAGGTCAGACAGAGGAAATGAGCCCGAAGAAGAGAGAGAGAGAGAGAGAGAGAGAGAGAGAGAGAGAGAGAGAGAGAGAGAGAGAGAGAGTGAGTGAGTGAGTGAGAGAGTGAGAGAGTGTGAGAGTGTGAGAGTGAGAGTAAGGTACAGGTCAGACAGACAAGAAGAGAGAGAGAGAGAGAGTCAGGTTGGTACAGGTCAGACAGACGAGAGAGAGAGAGAGAGAGAGAGAGAGAGAGAGAGAGAGAGTGTGAGTGAGTAAGGTACAGGTCAGACAGACAAGAAGAGAGAGAGAGAGAGAGAGAGAGAGAGAGAGAGAGAGAGAGAGAGAAAGAGAGAGCGAGAGAGAGAGTGTCAGGTTGGTACAGGTCAGACAGACGAGAGAGAGAGAGAGAGAGAGAGAGAGAGAGAGAGAGAGAGAGAGTGTCAAGGTCTGACAGACAACAGGTGCAGAGGGCCACTCATGCAGAGATTGAAAGACTGTCTTGAGTGTCGTTTCCACGGTAACACGCTGGGGGGTTCTTACCAACCATGGCGCTGACCTCGCCCGCCATGAGCACGGGCACGGTCTCATTGTACAGGTTGACGTCGATGATGCCCTTGCGGATGGTCTCGCCCACCTTGGCGCCCAGCAGCATGGAGCCCAGCGTCTCAAAGATGGAGGCCAGGATGCAGGCCTGCCGCAGGGTCACCACGCCGGAGCCCACCGCCGTGCCAAACGAGTTGGCCACGTCGTTCGCCCCCACGGAGAAGGCCAAGACGAAGGCGATGATGAACCCCACGATCACCATCCACAGATATTCATCCAGCATGGTGGCGTTTGTTGCGTGTACAATCCAAAATAAAAAAAATTAAGGCAGAGGTGAGATGGAGGGGCTCTTCGGCTCAGAGCCCGAGGCTGGAACCGAAGGGGGGGGCGTTTGAGCAGAGACGTTTCCACACAGACCCCCAATCTGGAGCTGTGATTAGCGTAGATGCTAAGCACTAGGCACTAACTAGAGCAGTGGCTAGTGGTCGGAGCAAACAGGCAAACTTCAGCTGAAGTTCAGCTGAAGTCAGCGCAGATGGATGGCGCTAACTAAAGCGGAGATATGTGTCTCTGAGCGGGCGCTAACTGGCGCTGAGATTAGCGCAGATGCGCAGTGCTAACTGATCAATCGGACTTGCGTCTGAGCAGGAGCAGCAGGATAGAGGTGGCAGTCCATCCTTCAGTTCTCCACTAAGCAATCCTCAGGACCCCTAACCCTGCAGAAGAAGAAAAACAGAGGGAAAAGCATTTAGAGGATTGGAGACTATTCAAAGTTTCAGAACAAGGAAAGGCAGACCAATTCAGAAAGGTCTGCTAAAGAGTGGAAATGTGTGTGTTTGTGTGTGTCTGTGCGTGTGTGTGTGTGTGTGTGTGATTGAAAAGTGCATGCGTGTTGTTTAAGGGCAGGGGGGCTTAAAAGATAATGAGAGACAAGACAGTATTCTGTATTCAGTCCCTCCCTCCTCCCTCCCTCCTCCCTCCCTCCCTTTCAGGGTACTCAAAGCACTGCCAAGCCATTGCACCACACCTGCCTGAAGCCAAACACGCCACCACACCTGCCTGAAGCCAAACACGCCTCCACACCTGCCTGAAGGCAAACACACCTCCACACAAGGGCTATTAGGGCAGCATGCACGTAAGGCGTGGACGGTGAGGTGTGTTTGTGAGGCGAGCCTGTATAATGAGTAAGGTATGTTTGCGAGATGTGGGTGCACAATGGCGGTGTTTTGAGGAGTGTGTGTTTGCACTAATCATGTGTGGTTACGGCGTGTGTGTGTGTGTGTGTGTGTGTGTGTGTATGTATGTATGCCCCCGGAGCGTGTAATAATAAGTCAACTTGAAGGAAGGAATGTGGTATTTCTGAGTGAGATTATCCCTTTGTGTGGAAGGTATTAAATGTAAACAGCTTGAGGAAGGCAGACTAACAGAATCTCAAAGCTTTCTCAAAGCTTTAACCTGTTGTGTGCCAGTCACGAGAGACACAGAGCCGCCGCAGGGAATATCACATGGCTGTGTGTGACCCCACGCGCACGCATTTGGCTTTCTTTGAACACACGCAACTTTCCCAACACTGACATACTGACACAGAGCTGATATTGAGACATTTAGAACTATGGTGGTCCTAGCACTGACACACACACACACACACACACGACACACACACGACACACACACGACACGCACACGACACACACACACACACACACCACGCACACACACACACAAACACGACACTCACACATGACACAAACACACACGACACACACACGAACGACACACACACGAACGACACACACACGAACGACACACACACACACACACACACACACACACACACACACAAAACAAACAAGCCTCTCAGCGGTGGTTGGGGCTCCTTCTCAAAACACACACAGCTGCACCCTGCACACACTGCAACCCCGGGGCCCTGGGCCTGAGGCCACACGGCCTGTGGTTTGTCAGTCGTCCTGAAGCTCAAGCATCTGTCCCCGCACACACACACACGACAAGCACACACACACACACACACACACGACACACACACACACACACAAGCATCTGTCCCCGGACTCGAACGCTCCAGAACTGTGGTTTGTCACTCGTCCTGAAGCTCAAGCATCTGTCCCCGGACTCAAACGCTCCAGAAAACACCATCTGACACTACTGGAACCAAAAAAGCAACCAAAAGCTAGACAGCTTTTTTTTTTTCCAAATCCAATTAAAAGCTGAATTTCTTGGCACCTTTGCGGCAGAGCCGTGCCCTGAGTAAAGCTATAAAGTAAGGATGTCATGGCAGGGTCAGGGGGTCAAGCAGTATAAAGTAGGCAGGATCACTTTGAGTACAGTACCAGAGATTACAGATGTATTACAACATTGTAATGAAATGTCTGGGCAAGGTGCATCACCCGTGTCATGACACGACACAATAACACATTTAACACAATAAACACATAAATCTGAACCTCAATCTCAATCCGACTGGTTAAGAGAACACATGTTTTCCAGCTAAGGCAAAAAAGATAGGGAATAAAATGCTGGCAATAATCACAGCCTATGATCAACAGCCCTAAAACCAGCCGTGGTCTAAATGTGGAAATGTCATCCTCCCATTTGCAGCTAAAGAGCCATGCCAAGTCTCCAATGGAAGAATGAACTGCATGATGTCAAGGTCAATGCAACAGGCCAGAGAGCGATACGTGTTTCAAATTACATTTACATTTAGTCATTTAGTCATTTAGCAGACGCTTTTATCCAAAGCGACTTACATATGTGTGACTTACAATGTATACACATTTTACATTTTACATTTACACTGACGGCACACTGCACATCAGGAGCAATTAGGGGTTCAGTGTCTTGCTCAAGGACGCTTCGACAGGGAATCGAACTAGCAACCTTCGGATTACTAAACGACTTCTCTACCACTGTACCACTGTCGCCCATCAAATATACGCACCAAGTTAAACACATCTGATTTTAAAATGTCTGCTCCTTGCCATCTGCTTGTGTGCGCACAGAACGCAGTGTAGCCACAGCGTGTTTGGAAACATTCTCGCCTGTAGCCATCCATGCACACATACGGTACTGTAGCGCTCAGCTAGCGCTTTAGCCATCCATGCTAACATAGAGTACTGTAGCACTCAGCTAGCGCTTTAGCCATCCATGCTAACATAGAGTACTGTAGCACTCAGCTAGCGCTTTAGCCATCCGTGCACACATACGGTACTGTAGCACTCAGCTAGCGCTTTAGCCATCCGTGCACACATACGGTACTGTAGCACTCAGCTAGCGCTTTAGCCATCCGTGCACACATACGGTACTGTAGCACTCAGCTAGCGCTTTAGCCATCCGTGCACACATACGGTACTGTAGCACTCAGCTAGCGCTTTAGCCATCCGTGCACACATACGGTACTGTAGCACTCAGCTAGCGCTTTAGCCATCCGTACACACATACGGTACTGTAGCACTCAGCTAGCGCTTTAGCCATCCATGCACACATACGGTACTGTAGCACTCAGCTAGCGCTTTAGCCATCCGTGCACACATACGGTACTGTAGCACCCAGCTAGCGCTTTAGCCATCCGTGCACACATACGGTACTGTAGTACTAAGCTAGCGCTTTAGCCATCCGTGCACACATACGGTACTGTAGTACTAAGCTAGCGCTTTAGCCATCCGTGCACACATACGGTACTGTAGCACTCAGCTAGCGCTTTAGCCATCCGTGCACACATACGGTACTGTAGCACTCAGCTAGCGCTTTAGCCATCCGTGCACACATACGGTACTGTAGCACTCAGCTAGCGCTTTAGCCATCCGTGCACACATACGGTACTGTAGCACTCAGCTAGCGCTTTAGCCATCCATGCACACATACGGTACTGTAGCACTCAGCTAGCGGCTTTAGCCATCCATGCACACATACGGTACTGTAGCACTCAGCTAGCGCTTTAGCCATCCATGCACACATACGGTACTGTAGCACTCAGCACGATTTAGCGAGATTATAGCTCTGCATTTGGCACCATGAAAAGCACATTTTTTAACGGCCATTGCTTTGTCTAACAGGGCGCATTTTGAAGTAGAAAAATACATTCAACTCGCAGGTGTAAGGCTGAAGGGTGGTCGTCGGGTTTTGATGGCTGATTGACCTTTAGGCCATTGGTTAAGTGGGGTGATGTTGAAGGGGGGGTGGATATGGAAAGGCAAAGTAAGTTAGCATGTCATTCCTTATGTTATGTTATGTTCTTTTGACGTTACTATTGGCTAATCTCATAATCTTAAACCTTTCAGGGGTTTGGGGCAGGACTCTGTTAAAGTCCGAGCAGTGCCTGAGGGGGAAGGGGGAAGGGGGAAGGGGGGGGTGTTGGGAGCGTGTGCATACGTGCCATAGGGTTCAGGTCAGCATTAGACTCGGATACATCCATAGGACTGGGGAGGGGAGTGTATTAGGGAATCGGCTCATCACGCTTATTTTCCATCAGGTTATTATTAAAGGTGCAGGAGCAGAAAATTCCAGAGTGTCTCACCATTTCCTAAATTACATTTCATGGCTGGTATTTACTTAATCTGAGCAAAGCTGTGGACTTAATAACTGG
>NC_045158.1:27273824-27318824 GCF_900700415.2 Clupea harengus | reverse complement strand
GTGAGAGGATGGTGTGACAATGTGTGTGTGTGTGTGTGTGTGTGTGTGTGTGTGTGTGTGCGCGTGTGTGTGAAAACCTTTGAAACAGAGGCTGTCAGTGACTGAGCGCAAGGGAGAGAGGAAGACAGAAAGCGAGAGAGAGAGAGAGAGAGAGAGAGAGAGAGAGAGAGAGAGAGAGAGAGAGAGCGAGAGAGTGAAAGAGAGCAAATCCCTGGCAGTTACTGCAGTCAAACCAAGGACACTAATCATAGCTGCCATCATCACTAAGTCAAAAAATAATTCCATCACACACACAGAGCTAAGCAACATTAACAACGCACACAGGGAACTGCTAGAAAACACAGATGTTCAGTCTGACACACAAATGCTGTGTGACCCAGGCACCTTGACCCAGTCTCTCCACACCTGCGTGACCCAGGCCCCTTGACCCAGTCTTCCACACACACCTCTGTGACCCAGGCCCCTTGACCCAGTCTCTCCACACCTCTGTGACCCAGGCACCTTGACCCAGTCTCTCCACACCTGCGTGACCCAGGCCCCTTGACCCAGTCTCCACACACCTGAGTGACCCAGGCACCTTGACCCAGTCTCTCCACACCTCTGTGACCCAGGCACCTTGACCCAGTCTCTCCACACCTGCGTGACCCAGGCCCCTTGACCCAGTTTCCACACACACCTCTGTGACCCAGGCCCTTTGACCCAGTCTCTCCACACCTGCGTGACCCAGGCACCTTGACCCAGTCTCTCCACACCTGCGTGACCCAGGCCCCTTGACCCAGTCTCCACACACCTGCGTGACCCAGGCCCTTTGACCCAGTCTCCACACACCTGCGTGACCCAGGCCCTTTGACCCAGTCTCCACACACCTGATGCACACCTGTAGCCTCCAACCATCTGCATCTCTACGATAAAACCCCACTGCACTTACTGCATACGACACATGCTCCTTCTATGATAAAACCGCACTGCATATACTGCATACGACACATGCTCCTGCTATGATAAAACCCCACTGCATACCGACACACGGTCCTTCTACGATAAAACCGCACTGCATACCGACACATGCTCCTTCTATGATAAAACCCCACTGCACTCACTGCATACCGACACATGCTCCTTCTATGATAAAACCTCACTGCATACCGACACACGCTCCTTCTATGATAAAACCTCACTGCATACCGACACACGCTCCTTCTATGATAAAACCGCACTGCATATACTGCATACGACACATGCTCCTGCTATGATAAAACCCCACTGCATACCGACACACGGTCCTTCTACGATAAAACCCCACTGCATACCGACACATGGTCCTTCTATGATAAAACCCCACTGCACTCACTGCATACCCCGACACATGCTCCTTCCCGCCTGGGAGCCACCGTTAAGAGACAGCACACAACCATGCGTTTCACCATTCACAGCAGGATTTGGGTAAAGAGTCACAAACCAATCAACTGAACAGCTTAACTGGCAGACTGGCAGACCAGAGTCCGCTTCTACGAGGTATGAACTGTATGATGCTAGAAAATATCCGATGCAATAACTCATGTGGGAGAAGTAGTAGCATCCATCCAGGAGTGACTCAGAGGCCTGAATGTGCTGCACTGCCGCATTGCATCCAGCTGCATACCAATGCATCCAAAGCCAACAGCCGGTGGAAATAAGCTGCCTGGGTTGCAACAACAACAACAAACAACCACAACAAACAACAACATCAACAAACAACTCCTATTAGAAAGCCAAACTGACTTGAAGGATTGATTCCATAGAGGCGCAACACCTATCTGTTCTAATGTGCAGCCTCATCGTGCCATTGGGTATTCTTGGCCACGCTCAGGCTGCTGCGTCGACAGAGAGGCAAGGTCACGACACCGAGTAAAAGCCTGACGGAGGAGGACTATAGTCCCAACAGAGATGCATAATATTTACATCAGACGTAGGCTGCAGGGGCCACTGGGTCATTCAAGCCAGGCAGGTGCAATGAATCATTTAACCAAATGACCTATCAATCAGATCAGGTTTGTTCTTCCCCTGGTTACAATTCAAACCTTCATATCAGCCTACACTCAAGGGTACAACTCAGTGAGTTAAAGATAGTGTGTAGTTTTCAGTGGTCTCTATTAATAGAAACGAAATGTATTCAGAATTGTTTGCATTGGTGTACAATTACTTGTAATTATAAATTGTTGTGTTTTTGTTAGCTATGTTTCTACAGTAGCCCAGAAACACTAGCTCAAGATAGGGCCTTTCAGTGTTGCTATGGCACTTAAATGGCACACACGACACACTGGAACACACACGTGCATAAATGGAGGCGACACAGGACACACACACACACACGCAGGTAGGCCTGAACCTTACACACTGAACCTTTAAAATCTCTGTTCCGTTCCTCATAAAACCACGATTCAACGCCAACATGTTGATGTCCTCTGACATACAATTTATCTCCTTTAAGTGGCATCTCCTATGAGCCAGTGTGTATAAGAACATATGTCTAAACTCTCCCATGGGCGAGTAGGCGTCTAAACCGTGAGTGGAAAATATGTGTGTATTTTGTGCGTCTGAAAAATCAATTCATCGTCTCATGAAGGCAGAGCTAGCGGTAGCAGAGTTCCCATTCAACATAACCAAACCCCCAAAAGGTGACTAGTGCATCATGTGTCAGCCTGTGGGCAACTTTAAGGCAGGAAGCCGGTCTTGTTTGTGTGTGTGTGTGTGTGGGCTTTTGACATAGCTCACGACCAAAAGACTGGCTCATCATGACGTAAGGCCACCACAGCCGTGGCTGCGAGTGACCCTGTGAGATCACTGGGGCTGGGACTCCCTCAGATGCGAGGCCAGCTGGAGGCAGTTTGCTTAACTGCTGTTCTTCACCACTTCTCCAACATGCGATCTGAGCCCCAGTGCTTATGGAGGAAGAAGAGGAGGAGGAGGAGGAGGAGGCCACTGACCACAGGGCAAGCACGCTCACGCACATGTGCAAGCACATAGCCACACTCACAAAAGCCAAAAGGATAGTGTGAAACGGGCTGTCTTCCTAGGCATGCACTAGCGTGCAAACGAACCATTTATGGGTTCACACACCAATGTTTGCACGGTCTCTCACACACACACACACACACAGACACAGACACACACACACACACAGCACAACATCTAACCTACACAAACACAAGGTTACACAGACGGATCCCCCCTATCTCCCTCACACACACACAAAAAGATACACACTCACTCACACAAAACAATACACAATCTAGATACAAACACAAGGTTACACAGATGGATCCCCCCTCTCTCCCTCACAAACAGATACACAAACAGATACACACACACAGACACACACACACACACATCAAATGGGCCCTCTCAGTAACAGGCTTTCAGAAAAGCCTTCCATCGGCGGCGATGCCCACTGCTGACATCATGTTCTGGACGCGAGTACAATGGCCTCTTTCATGCAAAGATCATGAGCTCCTCCTACACCACACAGAGCACTCGTAGAGCCATCTCTTGTGTAGCAGGATCAAGCACTCATTAACTCTACAAAGTGCTAGCCAATGTCAACCTTATCGCCGCCGCACCATCGCTCGATGCCCTAGTCCTTCAGGCAAAGTGCCTTTATATCCTGAGGCCTGACTCCATCCTGAGGCAATCCCATACTTCCAGCCCCTTGCCCTTAGGCCTCTGGTTCCCACACCCGCCCCCCAGCGTAGGCCTGCTCAATTATGGACACAAAAATCATAAACATGAATATTTTGGTCAGTACTGAGATCACGGTGATTCAACACGATGACTCATTCAGTGGTGTGGTTGTGCACGCAAACATGAGTCAGCACCGGACCTTCAAGCGCTTTGGTTTTAATAAAAAAAATGTTTTTACTACTACTATAACTAGTAGTATTATCATAAATGTATATAATGTTTATATTACTATAACAATATATTCATATATAATTAGTCTTCTATAAGAAATGGTAAATAAACTACTATATACAGACAAAGATCATCTTTAGTTCATTTGTGTACTGAGTACTATGCATAAGATAAGTACTGTATGCTAACGCTAGGTCTGAGATTTGACATTTTAGACCAGCCTTTAAACTGGTATGCAATTATAACTGAGAAAAGGTTACCTGTGTTTTGAACAGGGCTATAGTGGATAGCACCAAGAGACTGGGTAGCTCTTCCCTGTACAAACATTGTGTTTCGTCAGATTTGGACATTGAAATGGGCATGAGAACCATTTCAACTCAACATTAACATCTCTGTGTTTAAAAAAAAATTCCAACTGCACCACTAGGCTACTCCCTTACTTAACGTCTGGCTGGCGTTAGATATTTACCCCGTAGAATAGGCCTGTAGCCTTTGTGTTAAATCACCGTCAGCTATTTCTTTTGTGTTTCTGTTCATTCACTGCTTTCTATTATGCTTATGTTTACTAGTTTTTTTTTTTATGTATTATAGTTTGTTTTAACTATGTTTTTACTATGTACTGCCTCTGTGGCACTCTGAGATTCTTTTGAATGAAAAGTGCGCTACACATAAAATGCATTATTATTATTATTATTATTAATATATTTAGCTTGCTAACGAATGTAACAGTATGTTTTGTCATGAATATTAAACCGTGCGAAACTTCAGTAGTGGCTATTCAGTGGCTGACCGTGAGTTAGGGGCTGTC
The DNA here is from genome assembly GCF_900700415.2 of Clupea harengus. Classification (NCBI taxonomy): domain Eukaryota; kingdom Metazoa; phylum Chordata; class Actinopteri; order Clupeiformes; family Clupeidae; genus Clupea; species Clupea harengus. The sequence continues at coordinate 27,314,125 of NC_045158.1, read as the reverse complement.
ACGGAGGGGCAAACGCGCACCGCTATAAGGAAATGACTGCGCAGGACTTATAGCACAAGACAAAACGAGAGACTAATTGCAAAACGAAATGCGGCACATCAATTGCCTCATCTCGGTTGTGTTGTTTTCATAATCGTTTGCAAGCCATAATCATAATTGAAACTGAAATTGGAATAATTGCACAGCTCTACACCAGCTCTCATCCATAGCTCAAAGCTACAAAAGGCTTCATTCACACCACCCAAATTGTGTGCCCAAACTAATGCCCTCACCCTCCGCTAAACTCCCAAACCCTTAAACATCTTCCTCTTCCTCTTCACATCTCCAGGGCTCCATATTGGCTTTAGAATTGATACCAGAATAAGTTTTTTTTTTTGCCTTCAAACCTTTGCCCTCAGGTTGGGTTGGTGGGAAACATTCCCAACCCAGAATGTTATCAGGGCGGTTCCACTGTACTGAACTTAAGTGCTTTTGCCTGACAAAGAGTAGGAGTAAGGGTGTGTGAATGTGTGCCTGTTTCGCCAAGTTCATTCACTTATTTATTCTTCACTTGTGTGGCTTTGCCTCTCCTCCCACAGCCAACAGGACGGAGCCTGTGGGGCCACGGACGATAGAAAAGTGAGACAAAAGAAGAGACAGAGAAAGGGGAAAGGACTAAAGGAGAAGCTAAGCAACGGAACTGAGAGGGAAAATGTTGACATTCTATGTAACATAACAGAAATGTGGTGTAGCAGCAGAGAGTGGAGAGACACTCCCCGTCTCTTGGGCTTTTATGAGATAATCCCTTTTTTTACCCAACACATGCCAACATAGTAAATCATGAACAAGGCAGGAAAAAAATCAAATGTACTTTGGAGTAGGGATGTCAACATGACAACTTGGTCTGATGCTGCCAAACAGGAGAGTTCAGTAGCCTAATGTTTGATCAAAATCCTGCCAAGAACAAAACATACAAAAACACTATGAAAGAGTGACAAAGAGTAGCCTAGGTCAAATACAACCATGTCTTTAGGCATACAACTGCCTCATGAGGGGATACGAGAGGACTAAGAGATATTCACATATTGCACGGCTGGTAATCATTCGCATGGCCAACACAATCAGAGATGTGTTATATTTAAATGTTCAAATTGATTGTGAGGCAATTTCTCTGCTACAGGCCACACTTAAATGAGTGCACCTCCAAAAACAATTAGTCAAATGATGATCACACACAGAACCAAACTGTTTGTATAATTAAGGTTGTTTTTTCTTTAGCTTTCTTTGTTTAAGCAACTGCTTGCCGAGTGAGAGAGAACGTGGCATTTCTTTATATTGATCGTACATGAAAGGCCCTCGCCGATTAAACAGAACCCTTGACATGTTATTGACTCAGGTTGTGGCAGGTGACTATTCAGTGTCCTCTCTTCTGATTAGATTTAAGGGATTAGGATGGGCTGAGGATTTAGGTCTAAACAATTTTCATGTCAAAAAAAATTGTGATGTACAAAATCAGTCATCAGGCCTGAAATTGACAATAATAATTTAAAAAAAAAAGTACACCCATCTGAATAGTTGTCATCGCAAACTTTGTTAATGGATGTTTTTGCAGTTGGCAAGTTTGCAGTGGCTAACAGACCAAGTGATGGTAAAATAAAGCTATTGCTGTTTGAGAAGACTTAAATGAAACTACAGATCGATGTCCGCAAGAAAATGTGAGGTGTGATTGCTCAGCAGAGAGGAGAGGGACGCGAACAGCAAACACACGGATCAGACGTGGGAATAAAAGCAGTACACAGGAAATAGGGACAGAATTGTGTTGAATAAACTACACATAAACGCTAAATAGAGACACCTCTATTGTCACCATGGTCCCTCAACATTAGTCTCCTCCGCAGGGGACCAGTAGTGCACACGCACACATCATAAAAATGTCTCCAAAACACGACAGATTTTTGTTGATCATTACATCTTCCGTAGGTATGAGAGCAATCTTTTGGTGTATTCTTGTAAATTGTGTTATAAGTGTTAGATTAGGGTGAATATCATATATCAGACACAATATAACTACATCTCAACAACCCCCCACAAGTCAGTTTGCATAGCACAAGGCCACAGCCATCAGGCTTGGCGCCTGACCTTTTGTCTATGTTGAGGAGCCGTCAGACATGGTTCCTGGCTTTTGTGTGTCTTGGAGCCAGAGCTATTAGACTCTGATAGTTGGCTTTTGTCTACAACCACCACAAGAGGGTTGAGGCCAAAAGGCATTAGCATCTATATGGCCATACCTGGCTATGGCCCTTGGTGAAACTGGCCACTATATCCATCCAATATGGCCGCAGAAGAGTGTTACAGAGTGACATATGGGGTCAAGGGGCATCATAGAGTGCCAACCATCTGTGTCAATGTGTTTGACACGTTATTTTTCTATAGCCAATGAATCGATTTTGACAATCCTAATTCTAAGATTATCAGCCGTGGGCCTCTCAGCAGTTTCCTGTTCAAAGGTTGCAAGAGCATTGTGTCCAGTCACAGTGTTTTGAACAGGTGAATACATTTATAAAATAAATAAATAAAAATATCACAGATTTAACAGCAATTTAACTGCCCTATTGCACTAATGCATCTGGCAAACGGCTCTGTTTTCCTAAGCCCCTGACCCACCAAGACTACAATCGGCCATTTGCCATGTCGGACTGTCCGTGAGCGTGTGTGTGTCTTTGTGTGTCCCACACTGTTGGCTGGAAATGTTTTAAATCTGAGGCTTTATTGACCTCCAGCTCTCGACACAGGTTTGGGAAATCCCCTTGAACCTGTAGCTGTAGCAGGCCTATCCATGATTGCACCCATTTAGTGCGCTTTCTCCTTACTTTTACCCTTCCGCCTCTTCCTTTCTTTTTCTTTTCAACAGCCAAAGGCTGAGAATTCCAGTGCCATTTGCAACTTCTTCTCGGTTAGAAGTACATATATTATGAAACCGTCTGTGGTGAGCGAGAGTGGTGTGGAAAAGGGTGAGCAAGCGGTGCTGTGTTCATGGTTTGGTATGGAGAGTTATTTCTTCCCACGCAAGCGCAGAAAGTATACGCGCTAGTTGGTTGTTAGCCGCTAGTTCTTTGACGTCAGTTTGGTGTGTCCCTGGCTTCACAGATATGTTGAGATTCCACCAGCAGCTAGCCATTCAATCTCGGCTGCAAGCTAGCCATACAATCTCGGCTGCAAGATGTCAAACCCTCCAATCGAGCTGAGATTGAGGCATTTTTGCCCATAGAATTTTTTTTTCTGTTGATAACAATGCTTTTCTCTGCACCCTCTTGTAAAGTTTTTGTAACTTGTAACGTTAAATTGTAACTTTGAATTAACACAAGAAAAACATCAGCAGGAATGTAGGCTGTAATAAGCCACAGTGTTGGTGGTGTCTTCATTTCATTAATTTACAAAATACAGCTGATAAGTATCCATTAAGTCGGTTGAAATGGTACGTGCAATGTAAGATGTAAACTCTAACTCTCGGCTAAGTACTCTGATAGCTGTCTGCTGGAGCTAGCACAGTGGCTAGCGTTAGTCATCGTTGTCACTTTGAATTAACACAAGCAAAGCATCTGCTTAAATATAGACTGTTATGAATCCGCCGTGGTGGTGGTGGTGGTATCTTAATTTATTTGTGAAAACACAGCAGATAAGCAGTTATATGTTTGAATGGCTCTGTCTCCTTGTCACCCTGAAACTTAAACCATCTGTCCCATTTATAGGTAAAAGGTCAGATATCCAGTAGATGCTTTTGTCCAGTGTCCTAGAAAAGCATCCTGCCCTGGCCGGGAATCAATCCCAGGTATGTGGCTTGGAAGGCAGCGATGCCACCCACTGTATGACTAGTACCGTATTACCATGACAGATCACATACCAGAAAAAAAATCTCTGATGAGCGGCCAGGTATGTTAACGTATTGGTGTGGTTGAAATGACAGAGTGCTATATAATCTTGTTCGCCAGCCATGGCTGCTACCTTTGGTCTACCTACTGTAGCCTACAGCTGGCAGAGGAAGAGTAGAGAGGGAAAAAAACGACAGTAACAAAAAAACGACGGGGGGGGGGGGGGGGGGCATTTTCAGCCATTTTTACAAGAGCATTACATGGGATCAGGATGGACGTGTCAGAGTTGGAGCGTTATTAATATCTCAAAAAGGCTAGGAGCACAAGCGGCGTCACAAAACGGGCGGAATAAAGATAAAACTTACGAAGAGCATTATTGTGACAGAGCAATCGCACTAGTAAACAGTTAAGTCTTCTGATGGCTGCTAGCAAGGTTGGTAGCACAATGATTAGTGTATTTTCCTGGCTGCTAGTAAGGTTGGTAGCCCAATGATTAATGCATTTTCCTGGCTGCATTCTAGAGGTGTCTGACCTATTTCTGGGATGTTCTTTAGCAAAGGTTCAGCATGGTACTCTACGTTGGGCCTCTACTAATGATAACTGCCAACATGCTTGCTAGCTAGTGTGCCACTGACTACTAAGATTGGACCGGTTTGGCCACTCAAATAATATTATTCGGTCAGACTAGCCCAGAGGACACTGTGAATCACCGCACTCAGAGAGTAATGAGTTTGCCAGATACCTACAACCAGCAAATCTAGAAACCTGACTGATTTATTACACAAATCTGGTTGATCATTATGGCAAACACCAACTGTAGAAGTACAAGGAATTACTATCATTAGAACATGGATAGCATTGATAGACAGTAACAGTGAGGGACAGGAACATAAGAGGTGTGTGAGTGTGAGTGTGCGCGTGTGCGTGTTGGCAAGACTCCAGTGCGTCACTGTACTGAAAATTCGAACCTTGTGATCATCTGCTCCTATGATCTCGCTCTATCTGCCAGTGCAATCTCTCCAGTAACAAATGCCCTTTTCTACTCTGCTCCCCAAATAACACGCTATCTCTCCTTAAAAAACCCAGCCAGGACCCACCGATCTTGGAACAGGTAGTACTAAACATGGATCTAAGCAAAGAAACTACCAAGCACCAGGAATGTCGAAAGCATTTGTAATAACAACTAAGTGAAAGCAGAGCCAGAGTTTTAGATTTACTGTGTCAACCTCAACAAAGCCTTGCATTCAATACCCCACTGGCTTGACCGACATCCCAACAAGGGAACGTTGAACTCGGCTTCAACCATGCAATTAACTCCGATTTAAAAACAGAGCTCTTCACAACGATGCTGGGCTTGATTCAATGGTGAACCACCGCCTCACCACATAGGGACGTTGTTTTGAGAAAGTAGGCTTGTGTGTTTTATTCCAATAAATGGATAAGACTAATTCCCCTTGAATACATTAACAACTAAAACCTTAACATCCACACACACAAAAACACACCTCAGGCAAACAGTCAGGAACATATTATTATTGTACACTATATTAATGTAGAGATAGGATAAGACAGGGAGCCAATGGCTGGAATGACCTCTGACCCCTACAGAAGGTCAAGATACTATGCTTAACCTGTTTGCACTCATTGCATTCACCATCCTAAGAAGCTAGGAACTGGCATTGTTTGCTCGAAGGCGGAGTCGAGTTTCAAACACCTGTCAAAGCGGAAAATACAGAGTGCACTTTCCACGGGGACAAGCTGACAAGTCATGGCACTCGAATCTTATCACACCTCCCCGCACGACCAGCACAACAAGCCCAAACACATACCATGATGGGACGGATGGCTGAGCTGTCTGTCCCTTTCTGAAACACGTATCAGATCTGTATCATTGCTCTGCCCCACAAACCAATGGGATCCTGCAGCACAGGCTCAACACAGGGCCAATACAGGGCCAACACGGGGCCAACACAGGCTCAACACAGGGCCAACACAGGGCCAACACAGGGCCAACACAGGCTCAACACAGGCTCAACACAGGGCACACACAGAGCCAACACAGGGCCAACACGGGGCCAACACAGGCTCAGCACAGGGCACACACAGGGTCAACACAGGCTCAACACAGGGCTGTGGAAAGGCGTGGTGACATGTAAACAGCAAGCCGAGAGCAAGCACCTATTGAACTCTGAGGCAGGCTGGCTGGCAGGCATTCCAGGACTGTACTTGGTGATGTTCCTCACTCACTCCCACGGAGGAGCAGAGGTCCCACTGGGATCTATATAGGCTTTAGGTCATACCATGGGCCTGAGGGGTTTCAACAGTTATTGTTTAAGTAACTGATTAAGGATAAAAGCTTCAGAAAATGATTTAGTCTTCGGAGTTATAGGGGTTGTTCGGGGTCAAGGCTTGAGGATGGAGCTCGAGGCTGAAGGATGAAGACAGCATTAGAGTTAGGGACTGAGGAGCTAAAGCAGTTTGAAGGTGTTAACGCTAGTTAAGGCTGGAGTAGAACTGCCTGGTGGACAACAGCAGAATTGGAGTTTAAAGAAGGCCTAGCTTTGGGGTTTAAAGAACTGACAATTTAGTATTAGGTTCTAGTTCAGGGTTCAAAAGGCCAGTTTAAGGTTCGGACAGGTAGACAGCAATAGGGTTCCTGTCTATGGAGCTGCGTCAGGATTAAGGTTCAAATCATTGGCTAAGGCAGGCGACGGGTATAACAGATTAATTTTCACTTTGTATTGACAGATGTTTGTTTTAGGGTTTAAGGGAAAGGGTTCAGGCTTACGACTGGCGTAAGTCTGGGGATTAAACGGGCTGGTGGGAACCGGAGGGCCCGCAGGTGTCATGTGTCTCTCTCTCTGGAGGCCTGAGGCACACGCTGGAAATAGGCCTGTCACATGAGCTGCCCAAGAGGCTGCGCAGGGAAAACAGGCAGCTGTCCTGCTGGGTCTCTCTGTCTTTCACACACATAGAGACAGACACATGCGCGTGCACACACACACACACACACACACACACACACAGATACCTGTAAAACCTGCACTGTAGGACAAAATGCCAACCAACACACACATGTGCATACCTGCATGCATCGCATCACTCATCAGGGACGCTTGTAGTCAGCTCCCCTCAAGACTCACCTGCTACAGGTCGACTCACCCGCTACAGGTCGACTCACCCAATAGCAGCCCTAACACTGACCTTAACCAACTCACCCAATAGCAGCCCTAACACTGACCTTAGCCACAGTCATGGCTTCATCTGAGCACTGGAGAGACAATTACAAATCCACCAGTAATGACCTTCATAACAATTACTAAAATAAGAATGGCTACATGAAAGCGCTTGTAGATTGTGGCGTGCCCCTGTTAAGCCAGAGCGCTTTGGTCTAGAATGGACAGTCTAAAGCCAGCTAAAGCCGCCTCACTCTTTCCGGGTAAAAATGAACACGTACGAAAGTGTCCCTGAATGAAGCAGACAGCCACATTAAGGCGAACCAACATTTACTAATGTGGACTTTCCCTTTAAGGCAGACTGACTCAGTGGCTATGGCTGGAGTGCATGCCAGCCTGAAGGAAGGCGGTTGTCACGGAGATGCCAGGGGCTTTTAGTTGTAAAGTCATAGAGTTTGTTCTCTTGGAATTTGGGTACACAATGATCAGGGCTCTTCTGAGTTAGGGGTTCAAAGCAATGAGTTTAGAGCAATGGTGAAAAGACTAGGGTCACAGATTATTTCAGAATAGGATGGTTGTTTATGACTGTACTATAGTTGGGGTAGGACAAAGAGAGTAGTTTTTAATTACCTCTGAACCAGTATGTGCCAACAAGCAAAACTACAGTCCCTCACATTTACAATGTACCAAAGTACACACTGAAATGCAATCCGCTGGATCACATCACGGTGATGCAGGCTGAGTGAAATCTGGCCCAACCAAGGTCACCGATGATGATGATGATGATGATGATACTCTACATAAAAAAGAACACATCTACATGAATCGTGCATACACGTCATGCCACCATCGAGATATTACGCAAAAAATCCAACACCTACTACACATAGGTATACGCTACATGTATAACAATTACCCATATTACATCCAATCTTCTACGCTACAGTCACTAAAGTCTATACAGCTTTAGCTATACGACACGCAACAGCTAACGATGGCAGGACCTCGCAATCAAACTGAGGATATAACATCCACCCTCCCCCTTCCCTGCCGGACACACGGGGTGCCTGATAACAACCACGTTTTTACTTGTCTGTTCAGTGTCCAGTATCGCGTGGTTCCTTGCATTGATTTGAAGCACGCACTCATCGCCAGCGACCACATTTGGTGATTGCTGAACTCACCAATACCGCGCGTGCGCAGACTGTGTAGCAGGACTACGTTGAAGACTCAATGGCAATATCTGCGTTAAAATGCATTATCAAGTTATATGTTGACAACAGCTGACCTACTACAACACAACATGCTGTCATAATGTAGCCTACTCATTCAGATCCGTGTTCACGTAGTTATTAACAGCTGCCTTCGGACACTCAGTCTGTGCATTTCACAGATCAGCATTCTCATTCATGTTTAAACTAGACAATAACTGGCAATTGTATTATTATGTGTCTACTGTACAAACCCATGTACCACTGACTATGTACCTACTTGACAACCAGAGATCAACACAGCACGTCTTCCTACCTGTCAACATAGCCCAGTTACAACGTAAGGTCTGCTTAGCCTTCCATCGACTAAACAGTCCAAGTCACATCAAGAAAGAATGCTGTTGGAAGGTGCCTCACGCCGTTGTGTTAATCTTAATTCAGAAGAACGTATTTTTCAGAGCACTGTCGCCAAAAGTCACATTACCACAGCCTGTTGACTCCGCTCCACATGGTCCACTACGGGAGCTTTATTATTGTTCACCAGTACGGAGCACGTAGAGGAGAACCTTCAACACTAAAGGCTACTGTGGTCATGTATAGCTATAATACACTTACCAAGAAGCTCCGTGTCTAAGATAGGCACACAGCTCTGCTCTGCTCAGCCGTCAGCTGGTTTAACCTCGCGATCGCGGTGAGAATGCACAGAGATTCCAGCACGCTCGTGAACACGTCTTGCTCCGTCAAGCGACCATGTTGTCCTGAGAGCGAGCAGAGCGAACATCCGGGCGCCGCAGGGATCGGGGGCATGAGCGCGCACCGCCACAGGGATCAGAGAGGAAAATTGTATGGGCGGAATATTTGAGCATTTTGTACATGCAACATAAATTCCTGCTGTATGAAACCGCAATATCAACATTCAACATCATTAACCATCAACACCAACCCCCCGGCACTGTTGCGCTGTCGTGATGTATGTATTTATGCGGAAGTTTTTGAACAAGGTTACAACTTCTCATTTTACCTTTTCCCTAAATTTTGATAACAAGGATGTTCTGTCGTAGACTACAATTTCCAAACTGGACACATGTACTGTCATGACATGTAAAACTCTGAGGTAGTCCCCTTATGAAGGCTATCCGCAGTTTTCCTGTTACGCGCTGAGTTTCATTCAATGTGTGGCCTGTTGGAGCGGGCTGACCACGTGCGCGCGGCCACGCTCATTGGGCTGTTACGTAACTGCACATCAACAATACACGCGCTGCGTATCCTCACATCCCGATTCTAACCGGACCCGCTGTCCACCAAGGGATACTGTAGTGGTATCGTAATGCCACTGGAACGTTTGTAGCGATGAATCATCAACCATTCGAATACATTTAAACAGCTTGCAGATACTAAACAGTTACCGGAAACGTGAACGTGAAACAACAAGCAAAGGCGAGCTCTATAGGCTTACGTGTAGAGGGGGTCGGACTTAACCGCACGTGCCAGGATTTGTTGAAGTGGGCATGTTCGCAGAGGCAAGCGACTGGTCTTCCTCTACTAACACCGACCACGAGGCCCTCAAATACTAGGCTACATGTAACCTAGCCTTGTCTTTGTTTCTGCGATCCTAAGTGACACTGGAATAGCCACATTGTGTTGGCAATTGCCACATTGTGTTTCAATACAGCCATGTATCAGCATATTGTTAAGCTTGGTTACACGCTGTGTTTAACCAGCACCCCAGGTGGCAGCTGATTCTAGAAATGCCTTGGTGTTGTGCGAATGTGTTGGGTTTGGACCAGATCCATTACAAAGTTAGTTGCAATCTGCGAAGGAAAGTAGGCTGTGACTGAAACTGTTATTTAACTTAGGTGATGATGTACATCAGTGGTTGGTTTATTTGGGGATTTTTCTACTTGGGCCCATTTTTGTTTACTAAGGACAAAAACGAGCGAAATCGTTCCAGTTCTGAGTTAGAACGCTAAAACAGGCAACCGCAAAACGGCTACACGATGGAATCCTATGGAGCAAACAGGCACGTCAAAGTAAACTGCTTGTTTTAGCCACTGACAGGCTCGTAAGTGTTATTATAAAGATCTAAAACCATGGAAAGGATCCCCACAGAGATTTACCTGCATCTGTTTACCCAAATAACTGTAAAGAAACTGTAGAAAATGACAGTCAGTGTAAGTAAAGTCAGTGTTTTATCTGTCTCGATCTTCCGAGCCATCTCATTCAGTGTCTGTAGTCGATTATCGAAGGTGGATGCTCTCCATTTAGTGTACAAGGTGTCACTGCCACTGGCACTAACTTCTAACTCAATACTGAGAACGTTTTTGGCCTTAGTAAAAACTTGGACCCCAAAAGATCTTAATAGGGCCCTGTTTGAAAAATCCCAAAGTTTCCCTTTAATGACAGTTCTGAGGCAAGTCCCTCAGTTATGAGAGGATTTTAACAGTGCGGTAGGCACCAGTGTTCAATTACATGTCAGGATATGCCTACAGACGAGAACAGATATTGGAGGACTTATACTCTATTATATCACACATTCAAAAAGTTATTTTATAGTAAAGATTATGCATACACAGACCCCTTTACATAAACATGTACAGCATCCACAGGTGAGAGATTTAGTTTTAACTAGTGGAGTTTGTGAATTGTAGAACAGAGAAATGTGAGAAGGAGACTATAATAACAGGTGAGTAGGTAGTTCAGGTGAATGGCCAGTAGAGGGCACATATGGTAAGATAACGATTTGAACAAATGTTCTCCACCAGTGTTCCTCTTTCTGCGTCTGCAAGTATGGGCTTGCATACAAATGCACTTTTCACCTCTGGCATGCTCTAACATCTCCCCCCACTGGGGGGCAGTACACGCACCACTAGTCAGTGGTATTAGAGTGTTCTGTAAATAGTCGCATGGATCATGTCATAGTCTTCCCGCGAAGTTTCAAGGAAGAAAGTCCTCATATGTAGCAAATATACCAAAATAAGATTTCTGTCATCAGCGGCTGCTGCTCGTTTTCACAGCATGTTAACTCATTCTATAGGTGTAAGGTATTCATCTTGTTGTTGTGTTCATCTCTTTTATTGTGTTAATGTTTCTCTAGACAATACGCCGAGTAATGAACCAAGCCGCAGTCTGGTCATTGCCAAAAACAAGCACATTCTCAGTTGTGCCATGACCCAAATTCCATCCATCCCTGATCATTTGAATAATGCTCTTACTAGCAAAGCCAACGGCACCATGCCTCTGGCTCTGTTGGCTGAGAGCTACACTACTTTGCACTGGTACAGAGTACCATAGCATGTGTAGACAGACAACTGTGTCAAAATGTCACAGCTGTCAGATATACTTTGATCCTTGGTGCTCTATCCTTACATAGGATAAGGATCAGGATCCGCAAAATGACGAATTTAATAACTGCATTAACTGGTGTAAGGGTAGCTAGCAGGTACAATGCTTTGCAGTGAGCAGACCTCGCTCCCCGACACCTTAAGAGACGTGCTAGTGACGGGACGCTAGCACCTATGGGTTTTAGCCTCCTTGCTAGTACGCCCGCCTCCCATGCCACAGGTTGTGAGTTCGAGTCCAATTCAGGATTGTGCTTGCTTACACAACGCAGGTAACATTGATGTCGTGACCCAGATTGGGAGTAAGGTTAAAGGGGGGGGGGGGGGGGGGGGGGGGGGGGGGGAGTGTAACGGTAGCCAGAGTACCGTGATGTGCAGTGAATAAACCTCACTCCCTGACACCTTAAGAGACGTGCTAGTGACAGACACTAGCACCCATGGGTTTCAGCTTCCTTGCTGGCACACCTCCCATGTCCGAGGTTGTGCGTTGGAGTGTGTGTGTGTGTGTGTGTGTGTGTGTCCGAGGTTGTGCGTTGGAGTGTGTGTGTGTGTGTGTGTGTGTCCGAGGTTGTGCGTTGGAGTGTGTGTGTGTGTGTGTGTGTGTCCGAGGTTGTGCGTTGGAGTGTGTGTGTGTGTGTGTCCGAGGTTGTGCGTTGGAGTGTGTGTGTGTGTGTGTCCGAGGTTGTGCGTTGGAGTGTGTGTGTGTGTGTGTGTGTCCGAGGTTGTGCGTTGGAGTGTGTGTGTGTGTGTGTGTGTGTGTCCGAGGTTGTGCGTTGGAGTCCTGTGCAGGACTGTGCTGGTCTACACACAATGCAGGTTACACTGAGTAACAACATTTGCCAAAATGCACATACATCCATCAAGGTTCATGCTTTCAGGAACCAAAACCACTGAAAAGAACCGACGCTACAAAATTCCTGGCTGAGTTCGTGAGACCTCACGCGTCAAGTTTCTCAGAGCTGGAAACCATTCTTACTGGGCCAGAACGTCTCAAAGGGGTGCAATTTAGGTCAAACTTAAATGTGTAGGAATGAATGGATTTGGGCAGTCAGCTTTATTGTAAATTGTATATGCAGCAAAACCTAGAAGGGAAAGACTGCTGTCCTAAACACATGTGGTTGACCTAATAAATAGTATTTAGACAAGATCACAGATGTGCTAAGACTGGTGTACATTAGCCATGTATATTTGTATGTCAATGACTAGATAAATGGGGGTGCTCAGTCACCAAAACTGCCATGGAGCTTGCACCTACAGTATTGCCAGAACAATGAACTGAGAACAATGGCGTCAGTTATAGGTACCGAGCACACCTCAGTACCTCAGTGACCTTTTATGGGATGCATTGGCTTCTTCCACATGAAATGTTTTTCTCTCTGTCAGGAAAAACCAAGATGACAACTTAAATATTTGTGGTGACATGGAAAAAAAGCGAATTAACAACGTCAGTAATTAGAGTTTATCATAGTGTTACACACACACACACACTCTCTCTCTCTCTCTCTCTCTCTCTCTCTCTCTCTCACACACACACACAAACACCAATCCATACATACTATACTCTGTTAAACCTATAACAAAGTTAGCAGACTACCTGCTGACTCTTTTATTTGTTAACGTGATAATTATTGTAATTGCTGTGCAATTTTGAACTTTTGGTTGCTTCTGAAGAAAGGATTGGTGAGACCTTTCAGGGCATCATGGAGGAATCGCTGGGCAGTCAGGGATCTCCTCCCATATATTCCTAACGGAAAGGGAAGACCGCGGGTGAACGGGAAGGAGGGAGGATAAGTGTGTGTGCCATTTGCACAGTGCCACGATGGACGAGGAAAGGTTGGATAATTCAATTCAATTGTATTTATATAGCGCCAAAAAACATTAACTAACTAAATGTGTGGTGGCCAATAAAAATGTAAAATGTGGGAAAGAATATTTTACACTAAATGTATCTAATATTGTGTTGGTCATATTTAAATCATTCATTACGTTTTGTTGGGAAAAAAAAGAGGATAAAAAAAAAATCGCATATTAAATCGCAATCGCAATATTTTGGTAAAAAATCGCAATTAGATTATTTTCCCAAATCGTTCAGCCCTAGTTACATTTGGTGCCAGTGGTTCTCAGTGTACCTACAGTATGTGTGTAGAGATCTGCCTTGCTCTTAAAAGAACATACCGGAAGATGATTGCATTTGGTAGTGTGGTGGCCAATACTAAGTCTTAAACTATTTTCACAATCAGAAAGTCAAGACAAAGGACGTGTTGTTCCAACGGATTTACTGTAGTACATTAAGCCACAGCAAAGAGATGTATTCCGGAAATAGATCTGCCAAAATACCTTCCCGCTAACATATTTAAACCTGTAATTAGCACCTCCCATCTATGTTTTGCTTGGTTGACCAATCCAGCCAATTAAACCTGACCTCTCCATTCTGACCCCACCCAAATCAAAGACTTCCATGGTATATAATACCACACCCATTTTTACCTTAGGTCACTCCAAGCTACGCCCTCTTATTTTAAATCTCTACCTCATCTGAAATGTAACCCAAAGCTAATCTTTACACTCATTCAACAGGTATCTGGTAAAACTATCCCTTATTCATATGAAAATATCCCACATATTCCATGAAGATATTTTTAATAATATTCTATGTGTTGTTCTTTTTCTAGGCAATGTTTTTACTGTCATTTATCTCTTCAAGGTAAATGTAAAATGTAAAATGTAAACTGTAAAATGTAAACTGTAAATATAAAATAAAATAAGGGAAACAAAGAAACAGGCTGTGCCAAACCGAGAGATTTTTATCATGCTTTGTAATTTCATCATAGTCCGTAGAACCAAAACAGCCCTTTTTCCAGGGATAAAATTGCATAATATACCACATATTACCATATTATTTTTTAATTAAGCTTTTCACCACTTCAATAAGTTCAGCATTAAGGAATCAATACTTGTTTTAAGTATGAATCTAATTCTGAATCTGAATCCTGAATTCTTGAGTGTCACAACTCTTTTCTATAACCAACGTATTTACATTTGTAATTAATTAACAAAGAAGTGTTTCCAAATGTATTATTGAGAATCAGAATCAGAATCAGAATCAGAATAGTATTTATTGCCAAGGAGGCTTACACCTACCTGGAATTTGTTCTGGTGTATAGGTGCATTAGTAGAAGTATACAGTAGCCTTATTTGTACTATTCTTTGTATTTGTTGGTTTTGTGTTTTATCGTTTTATTCAATATCAATATTAATCAAGTTTAATAGCAGGTTGTGTCCAGAGCATAGTGTATGGGTGTGGTGTAAAGCCTCACCAGACTTATGATGCTCTAAAAACCTGTGACGCCAATACCAACCAGACACATGGTGGCAGTGTATTTCTGTGGAACTGTTAGTGTTTCCTTGAGTACATGTGCAGAGAGTTTACAAATATTTGTACTTTATTTATGTTGGTAGGATGGTTTTTTCTAGTGGTGTTGATCTGACCTGTCTACGGCTACATTGCTCACGTATAATCTTGTATAATCTTTCTACCAAATAAAAGTCTACATTTGCCTATATATGGACCCACTAGCATCCTCAGGTGGTTATGTTTTCACGTTTTGACTTGATCTTTGACCTGAGTTGTGTTTGCTTAACTTTGTATTAGCCTGACTCTGCGACCTGATTGACTAGCGTGGGTGGCCTGTTGAGAGCTAGTGTTACTAGCCAAATGGAGCGTTTTTTTTCTCGAAAACAGCTGGGGTGTGGAAATCCCACTTTGCAACTGAAAACTGAAACTCACACAATCAGCCTGACGACACCCGATGTTCCTGTTATTGCTTTCCAGAGAATTCAAGAGATGGAGAAAAAGGCGTTGTGGTACTTAGAGTTTTAAATGGTCCAATGATATTGCCTAAACATTATCATTACTCATACTGATAGCAGATAGAGCCGTGACATCACTCTCCTACCCCATAATTTCAGTTCACAAACCTAATAGTATATTACCTCTTGCCATGCATAATATCAGCTATGTTAGGGATAACAGGTGCTAAGGTGAATCAAGGTGTCCTTTTCATGAATCATACCATGGCAAATACTGTGGACCTCTCACTTACGGTCTCCAAAATGTATTTATTTATGGTACTGCTTTTTCTCTTTGAGCACATGCATATATATTTTGTTCGGATGATTAAAAGGCTCTTTGTAAGTTCAATCAGTCATGATTGGGTTTTCATATCCTGTATGATCTGTATCATGAATTTGAACCTGCTTCACTCTAGTTGTTGACTTATTTGGTAAAGTATTCAAATGCTTTGAAAATGCAGTTGGGAGAGGGTATTTCTGAAAACAGAGAATTATAATGCAGTTGTAGACCTTTTCTGACCAATTCTGTACTGTAAAATGTTGCTAAAACCTGGAACAATTTTAGTAAATGTGGTAACACCAACATATTAAATGAATTTAAGAGGTCATTGTGTTAAATGTTAATCTAAAAACATTTAAATAAAATAAAATAAAATCGTTTATCATCAAATCAGTTGAAATGTCTAATACTGTCCCAATATGCTGCCAGACATGACCACTAGAGGGCAGCGCACTATCACACTGAGAGAATAGTCACTGACAGCCTACCATTATTGAATGATTGACTGTATATTGAGATTGGATGTCTAACCCTAACCCATAGTATTTTCCTCTTTGATCCTAACCCTAATCTAATCCCTCCAGCTCCTCAGACTTTTTACCTTCAACTGAAAATTACCTTTTCCCAGGTGGCGTGGAAGTTAGAGGAATGTGTGTCTGAGTCCTCACTGTTGTCAGAGAAAATTCAAAGAGCTACACCTCGAGTGTGAAAGCCTGACCATGAGTGATAATAAAGGGTTCATTCTTGAGTGCCACAACTCTTTTCTATAACCAATGTATTTACATTTGTAATTAATTAACAAAGAAGTGTTTCCAATTGTATTATTGAGAATCAGAATCAGAATCAGAATAGTATTTATTGCCAAGGAGGTTTACACCTACCTGGAATTTGTTCTGGTGTATAGGTGCATTAGTAGAAGTATACAGTAGCCTTATTTGTACTATTCTTTGTATTTGTTGGTTTTGTGTTTTATCGTTTTATTCAATATGCTGGCAGTGTATTTCTGTGGAACTGTTAGTGTTTACTTGAGTACATGTGCAGAGAGTTTACAAATATTTGTGAGGCTGTGACCTGATTGACTAGCGTGGGTGGCCTCTTGAGAGCTAGTGTTACTAGCCAAATGGAGCAGTTTCCCGAAAAACAGCTGGGGTGTGGAAATCCCTGAAAACTGAAACTCACACAATCAGCCTGACGACACCCGATGTTCCTGTTATTGCTTTCCAGAGAATTCAAGAGGATAAAAAGGTACTTAGAGTTTTAATTGGTCCGATGATATTGCCCAAACATTATCATTACTCATACTGATAGCAGATAGAGCCGTGACATCACTCTCCTACCCCATAATTTCAGTTCACAAACCCAATAGTATAGTACCTCTTGTCATGCATAATATCAGCTATGTTAGGGATAACAGGTGCTAAGGTGAATCAAGGTGTCCTTTTCATGAATCATACCATGGCAAATACTGTGGACCTTTCACTTACGGTCTCCAAAATGTATTTATTTATGGTACTGCTTTTTCTCTTTGTGCACATGTATATATTTTGTTCGGATGTTTAAAAGGCTCTTTGTAAGTTCAATCAGTCATGTTTGGGTTTTCATATCCTGTATGATCTGTATCGTAAATGATACAGGATAATATGAAGAAGAATTGAGTTGACATGTTATGAATGATGATATGTTTTTCCTGCTCAGTCTTTTGCTTAAGTTCGCATGTGCTATACTCCTCTTAAGTTCACATGTGTTATACTCTTGGTGCCTTGAATTTTCCTCGCAAAGATAGGAAAGATTATGTTAACTTCAGTCTTGTATACAATACATGCAAAACACAAAGTACACAATATAAACACACTATACACAATGTCTTCCTATAAAAGATTTTAGACTAAATAAAATGAGCACAAAACAGATGCAGTAAGGTGCACTTCAAATGCATGTTGTTCACACATAGACATAAAACATCTGCAATACATTTTTTTCTTTTTTTTTCCTTTTATTATGTAGGCCATGCAAATCAGGCTGAACTGGTTATCTGTAAATGTCTATTATTACAGAGCTATTAATATCTGTTTATCTTCCCTTGGACTTATATAATATACTAATGTCCTAACGCTGGGCACATTTATATGCTGCATGTTCCACTGTTCACTTTGTCTCAAGATAACTGAACGATGTGTTGCCACCTTACCAACTTGGTGAACATTTGATGGACCAAGTACTTCCAGACCTTGTATTTTAGCTGAAATCCATTTAGACTGGAAATCCTCAAAGAAAGATTCATTTGAGTTACTTCCATTATGATATAACAGCACGGTCAATTGTACCGAAAGAACTGGAACAGTCACGGCTCACTGAATATCTCCTGAACTGAGAACTTGCAGACTATAATTCCAGCAAAACAATGAGGTGAGATAGACTTGGGTGGGACTACGCTAAGCTAACTGACCTGACTGAAACAATGAGGTGAGATAGACTTGGGTGGGGCTACGCTAAGCTAACTGACCTGACTGAAACAATGAGGTGAGATAGACTTTGGAGGGGCTACGCTAAGCTAACTGACCTGACTGAAACAATGAGGTAAGATAGACTTTGGAGGGGCTACGCTAAGCTAACTGACCTGACTGAAACATAACTGCCCAAATTTTGGATTTAATTAATCTGGGCTACCTACGTATAACTACCCAAGGCACTGAATATCACAACACCTACAAATACAATAGGATGCTTATGTCATCCTCTCCATCCACTATGTGGCGCTGAAGTACACACATAGAAACACATCCATCAAACAGATGTAGGCTACTTTTGTTACCGGAAATAACAGGTAGCTATTTTAAATGACATGACATTATCTCTTAGAAAGGCATTTGTAAGACATTGACTGATCATTTACATGACCATCATTTTCCTACAAATGACCTTATTTCCAATTTGAAGAAATCATCTAAAACAAAATATATATGCTACCATTCCTGCATGTACCCTCTCTTTAACATTACCCACACTATCTCGCCAAATACCTTCACCACCACTGCTACTACTACCTCTACTGCTGGGTGGGAAACTACAATGAGAAAACAACAGAGACCTGAAACCTGTAGGTTTTACTTGGTATCAAAATTGCAGAAGTGTGACGGTGAAGCCCCAGAAATACAGATTTCACTGGAAAGAGAACTGAAAGAGAACGACAGGATGGAGTGATCCAGAAACTATACTGGACATATTAAACTACAATTTGTAACTGACAACTATGGCATCCAGTCCTATACGATGTTTTTCGCATCAAATCCTACATGGTGTCTTTGGCATCCAGTTCTACATTACGATTTTATTAATTATTTTTATTTTATTTATTTATTATTATTATTATTTATTTTTTTGTCTGACTTTAGCATTTCTATTACTTTCCTTTATTACTGTGATTGATTGTTTAAACCTGTAAACACCTTGAGACTTCTTTGTATTTTAAAGTGTGCTATATAAATAAAATCCATTATTATTATTATTATTATTATTATTACATGATGTCTGTGGCATCCAGTCCTACCTGATGTATTTGGCATCCAGTCCTACATGATGTCTTTGGCTGACTCAGAAGACTGGATGATCAGGGTGGAGGACTTTATAGGAGTGTTACAGCTAAAGATAGGCCACAGAAAGGGGTGGACAATGGCAGCAAAGACAACCACATAGTTTGGACGATTGTTCTTCAAATAACAACTATAGGTTGGGGTGAAAGGTTCATTTATGCAAAGGCATAAGGTGTACAGATGGGCATCTGTATTTTGCTGCAACCATGATATTTCCATCTTTATTTCTATTAAAATGTCTGTGTGAACTTCTCCAATTTTACCTTCTTTCTTTCGGTCTTATAAATGCATCTCATTTTTAAAGGAATTTCCCAAATGATTTCACAACATTATTTGTGGTTATGCCGTTTTCTTTGTTAAGAAAAGAAGTTGGCAACTTAGAAGGGAACCTTTCTCACAACCGAAGTTCACACAGTTTTGCACAAGTTCACACGTTTACGTGAGTTCTTCACTAGGCTGGGTGCCAGAAGTCGGCAGGTCCATCACATCTCCAGACCTCCTGCTCAGCGTACATCCAAGGGCTGATATTGATTTATGTATCGTGTGTGCAGATCTTTCTGTGTGTCTGCTTGGGTGTGTTGTTTAAATTGTTAATACAGTTGGTCTGTGTTGATATTTAAAACCCATGGACTGTGGATGAACACAGAGAGGGTCTTGTCTAACCTCCCCTGGTATCTATGGTGAGCTCTGCCGTCTCAATTCCTATGACTAAATATCAGAATGTTATTTTACCAGGAAAAGTCACAGAAACCCACGGAAACAATGGGGAGAAAAAGAGAACATCATGGCATATTGCAGAATTCGTCATGATAAACTGGAAATGTTTAAAAGGATTGTAGTTACACAAGTTCAGGAAAACATTTCAACATACTGGAAAACATAACAGTGTATTTAAGTGAGTGGTAAGCCCAGTTCAGATTCATTTTATTTGTAGAGCACTGAACCTTTGAAACAAAAAAAGTCCAGGATAGAGAAAGGTGTACAGCTAAGATAAAAATCCAATAATAAGATGAATATAAATCAGGCCAGTTAGACCAAATCCAGTATAAATGGTTATGGTTTAAGAAAAGAAAAAAACTGAGCGGACATTTTGAGCATGCTCATGATTTAGAAGAAGGGAGCGAGCAGCTTCCACTAAACGATGTTATTATAGAGACGGATGCAGTATGAGCACGGGCATTTACACTGTACACGTCTCATCATGTTATTACAGAGACTCATACATGGACATACGTCTCATCATGTTATTACAGAGACTCATACATGAGCACGGGCATTTTCACTGTACACATCTCATAGTCTTAATACAGAGACTCATACAGTATGATAGATAGATACGTAGATAGATGGATACTTTATTAATAATTTATAACTCATCAAGGTGTGTTTTCCTGATGAAGGCAGATCTCTGTACACCAGGGTACACGGAGGGTGCTCTAACCACGTTCATGAGAACCCTGGTCGAATGCGAGAGAACTCTAACCACGTCCATGAGAACCCTGGTCGAATGCGAGAGAATGTCTGAGTTCAGCTGGATTCCATCACAGCAGAATGAGCTGCTCAGCAGACTGGGTCCACTGGCATAATACAACCCACCTCTGGTGGTAGCCGACACGTGCTGCTCTGGAGAAAATCCCAACACAAACACAACCCATGGTGGCACAAAACCACACACACACACACACACACACACACACACACACACACACACACACACACACACACACACACACACACACACACACACACTCACACACTCACACACACACACACACACACACACACACACACACACACACACACACACACACCCCACACACATTATTCTGAGAAGATCACTGAACTCAAGTAACCCTCTTTAAGGTGAGGCCATACCCCTCTAAGCCAATCAGGAGCCGTGCAGCATCAGGCAGTTCCTTCTGGCCAATCAACACGTGGTGGTTTTTTTTTTTTCCCGGTTTATCGTACTGAAATTCAATTTCATCTTAGTAATTCAACACCAACGGAAACAAGCACATCTGTCAGTGACGTTTTTTTCCACTGTGGCTTTCTTTTTCTTTTGTTCTGTGTACAGTATGAGTAAGTGCATTCTTACCCACACAGTTTAGCTCAGGAAAAAAAGAACTATCTGTAAAGCAGATTCTGTCCTTGCTAAGGGCCCAGGGTTGCCTCCCGACCACTGGACCGGAGCACTGGGGGACACTCCAGGAATTTGGCTGACGTATGTTGACGCGTGTGTAATGTGAGAGCCCCCACCCCCCACCCCCCCCCCCCACTCTCTTCTCTCAACAAAATTGCATAACTTTGGCAGTAAAACAGGTACAGCATCTACACACAGAGACACAGAGACCCAGAGGATCGGTGGTGACGCCACAGCCTGTTGTTAATCTGCGATGAATGCCTTTTGTCTTCAGAGTCATGCGATAGAGACTTCCTTAAAAATGAGGCATCCGTGGTTAAAATATTCCCACCACTGCTTGGGATAGTCACTCCTTATTTGGCAAGGGTACCTGTTTTGGATCATGCACAGGCACGGATCTGTACACAGAGGGGCCTTAAGTATATGTGAGGTGGAGGGTCTTGACTTTTCCAAGTGATACAGACAAGAAGTATCTACGAGTACACACTCAGAATCAGAATCAGAATCAGAATCAGAATAGTATTTATTGCCAAGTAGGTTTACACCTACCTGGAATTTGTTCTGATGTATAGGTGCATACAGTAAACATAAAAACATACAAACACAGTAAGTACTACACATAACATAAAACATAAAAACACAGTCTCCTACAGACAAGAAGTATCTACGAGTACACACTTCTACAGAATCATTTTTCCAACCCTATTTTTTTTATCTTTCACAGTGAAGGTGAAGCCCATGATCTCTAGGAGGCTTCTGTGTGACTGATGCCCATGATCTGGCCTATCGGGGGCTTCCGTGTGACTGGAGCCCATGATCTGGCCTATCGGGGGCTTCCGTGTGACTGCTGCACGTGTTTCCTACATTGTCACTCTTGTCAGCGCACGGCTTGCAGCCCCCTGGTCGCTCTGGAATGTAGAAATGACAGGTGGTGAGAAAGGCATCTCAGAATTATTTCTGCTTTCATAAGCTTTACTTCCAGAAGACAGACTATCACACAGTGTACAAATCCACCGTGCAGTTCAAAACAGTTGGCCAATGCTCACAACCATAAATCACACTGCTCATCCAGCGCCAGACAGGGGCCAGATTATAATCTTATGTTTTCCCAAACTACTGATACAGTAATAATATGAAACAATAACATATGTAATAATAATAATATAAGATTAAACACTCCACTCAAAAACATATGGTGGACTTTTTCAATAAAACCTTTTCCTTTGATGGCACACAAAAGTCACCAAACACACAGGCTATGCACTAATGGGTTATTACACAGTGGAGAGATCCGTTTGAACATGTCCAGGTGAAAGAACTCAATGTGAAATTTCAGTTTCACTTGTAAGGTCAATTTTAAGCAAACACGTTAAAGTAATGTATGGCACTACTGGCACTGAAACTATGTCCAATAATTCATTATTTTAATAAAACAATTACACAAGCAAGGGTTGGTCGAAATCAGGTGATGCTATATTCACCACAAACCATGTTAGACCTGACCAGGCCACAGTATCCCTCAATGCAAATCACCTCCTTCTCACAAGGACACTACGCTGTTGTCATCACAAGCAGGAAGTTTGAGAATAAAAGTTTAGGGTTAAGGGTGAAGGGTGAGAGGTCTTTGAGCAGTCTTTCTCACTCCAGCTCCCATGAACCCCCAGCACAGCATGTCTGAGGGTTAGAAGTCAGGGAAGAGAACACAGGGAGAATACAGGGACATGGATTATAGTTATTTTGTGTGAGAGTTTGAGTTTAGGACTAGGTTTAAGATCAGGTAGTTGAAGATGTTTTGAAATGGGTTTTGAGTCGGTTTTGAGTCGGTTTAGGGCTGGTTTAGGACTGGTTTAGGGCTGGTTTAGGACTGGTTTAGGGCTGGTTAAGGGCTGAATCAGGGTAAGAGATCTGGGGCTGGGGTAAGGGTGACATGTTTAGGTGTAGGCATGGGACTGGGGGAGCAGGGTGGAATGGAGCTAAGAGGTTTAGGAATGGGCTTCAGGTAAAAGTTTTGGTAAACACTTTGGTAACCTAAACTCAGCATCCATAAAGGATTTAAAACTTTAAAACTATTTATCAACAGACATGACTGGTACTCAGGAAGTGATATGATGTAGAAGAGCACAACTAATATTATGACAGCTTGCAGGGGGTCACATATGGCTGGCTCCATAAAGAGCATTGAGTATCTAACAGCATTCGACATCAGGCAAAGATGCCACCAGTGTCATTGTCAAGAGGTACAAATGACAAATTCTGATACTTCAAGCTATAAGGGCTTATACTAAAACATCATAATGCTTTATGAGTGCAGTCATTACAATGTATAAGTAGTTATATAGACTCATGCCAATCATTATGATGCATCATTCATTATGATGCACCATCATTATGATACTTTATAACCCCTTTATGAATGTGTTTATAATGCTTTGTGGATACTGGGTTTGAGTAAAGTGTTTCCAACGTTTTTCCACCAGAGGTTTCTAAAGTGGATTTAGGTTACAGTAAGAGGATAAGAGACAGAGGGTCGGGGTCAGGGTATTGTAGTGGGTATGATGAATGGGGCTACGGCAAGCGGAGGGTGACTAATCTGTGTGGGAGAGACAGGTCTCATTTGGACTGGACTCTCAGATCTACTGACTCACGGTCTGAGGGGCCTTCTGAAGAGACTGTACAGAGCATTACTGTCCATGTGTATGAGTGTGTGTGTGTGTGTTGTGGGGGTCTGGTGAGAGAGAGAGAGAGAGTGTGTTTATTCAGAGAGTTTACCCTAGCAGGGTAAACAGGTACCCCTCTAATTTCTGCTTCTGGTACATGATCCTGCGCTGGGTTCTGGTGTGACATGCAACAGTGGGGGTCATTCTTCCAGTGTCCTCACGTGCTTGTGCTCAAGCTGTGTGCTAAAGCTGTGTGGAGCGTGTCAACAATGGCTGACACACATATCTCAATCTCAGAGTCTCCAGTCTTTTGATCACACTTTCGCTGTGTGACCTCCGCAACAATGAACCGTCACAGTCCGCATTCTTACATGTGCCAGAGACGGGCGCACAAATGTGAAGACGGATTGGTCACGAGGTAAGGAGCACGCACATCAGTGGCCGTGTCGGACGTAGTGATTGGGTTAAGGTTAAAGTTGGGGGTTAGAGGGCAAAGGTCGTTTACCCACAGGGTCTTTTCGCTTTTCACCTTCAGTGTATGTGGATCAGAACTGATCGACAGAAGAACCGCGGAGCACAGAACGGGTCGACTCACACCGAGAAACCAAGGGTGGGGAGCTGAACCCACCGACCCAGTTTCCCGCCAGACAACCTAACTCAAGCTGATCCGTGCGCTTTAATCTGTGTGAACGCTCTGCAAATGGGGGAGATTGTGAGGCTTCCATTAATCCGCTCCTGGCTGACATTCCTCGCACATTCTCACTTTTGTTCAGGCCGTTTCCCATGAGAAAGTCTACAACTTTGAAGAGAGTGTGCCGAGAGGATGGGGAGTCTCCGTGAAGCCTCAAGAGTGATGGCGAAGGAGCTGAGTATCATATTGTTCGGAGGAACAGTTGTGGCTCTGTGTTGGCGGTCACGACGCACAAGGACACACAGATCAGGAGACTCGCACGCACACACACACAAGCATGCACACACAAAGGCATGCACATGTACACACCAACACATGCACACACAGTCACACATGGTCCTGAAGGCATGCAAACACACATTCATTCAAACGGGTGCTTATATAAGTACATACACAAGAGCACATGCTCTGTACATGTAGACTTACACAGGAGAAAACAAACAGGAAAAAAAGAATTTGCTCAGACACAGACACAGACACAGACACACACAGACACACAGACACACAGACACACACACACACACAGACACACACACACACACACACATACACACACACACACACACACACAGACACACAGACAAACACACACAGACACACACACACACACACATACACACACACACACACACACACACACACACAGACACACACACACACACACACACACACACACACACACATACACACACTCACACACACACACACACACATATGTATATGCATATGTTCCTTCATCTGTCTGTTCATGTGGTTAAATTGAATACATTGGATCTGATATTTTAACAGTAGCTACAATGGAATTTGGAATAATGAACTTAAACTGTAACAACAACGTGGACCTTAAATCCAGCCAGGAAGCAGTAATAATGGTCCATCTGCTGAGCATATGGCCTTTCCTATGAATAGTTGGATTGTAACACAGTATTAGACATGTAAAACGTCTATTTTGGGGGTTTGAAATCTCTCCAAATGAAAATCTGCCTAAGCAAAGCCTTTTCCTACACTGCAAGACCTTACCAAGACATTCCAGAATGGTCAGCCTTAGTTACCAAAGAAACCAGAGCTGTTTCTGCCAGAATGTTCTGAGCTTCCATCCCCTCCAGCCACGGACTTAAACTGAAATGGCTGAAATGGTTACTGTGGTTCGTAGATAGTCATTACAGCTGAGGGCGAAGCGTTTTGTCTCAGCGAGCGGTACAGTGACTCATAACTTTTTAAAGAGAGAGTTTAAGAGTTTTACCCACTGCTCAGTAGTGTACAGAGCACAGATACCAGTATGCAGGAAAAGGAGCCCTTAACATCACATTATGTTTCGAAACAAATGTTCTGATTGTGTGCTGGATTGCCAAGAGGTCATGTGTAATTGTTTTGAAGCACGTTGAGTGACGTCACCAGTGCGTGCGTTTTATTTATTTACCTCCCGGTCCCAGGAAGGGGTCCAAAGATTTACTGCACCTGCCTCACACGTCATGACCATCGTGTGACCCCTTCACTAGGTATGCAGCTCATGTGTTGCTACTGTACTCCTTATTTTCCACCCTCAGTAAGGTCATAGCCTACGCTCTCCAACGGGAGAACTGAGTGGCTGCGTAGAGATTAGCCCGTGCTCCTCAGTGGGGGCCGTCTCACAATGGAATGGAAACAGAAAGATGTATGAAAATTCCAAAGTGCAAAATGAAACTTTAATTACAAAAACTCAGAATGGGTCTGTTCTAAAAAATATACTTTACACAGGACTTGTTGGAGATTATGGCCTATATTTTTTAAAATGCTATGAAATCAGTGTTGTGGATAATTATAACAATGACCCATGCATTTCTATGCCAGAGTGTGCTTTACTTTTCTTAATATGACAAAAGTGAAGCATTTTATATATAGTTATAGTTGATATACAGTATAACACACCTTAATCTCAAGCACACTTCATAGTTCATATATAACACATCTTAATCTCACGGCATGTACAGTTATGTAATCTCGGCAGCGTTCATTTTTGTCAAAATAAGGTTTTGTAATGATGTTACATAAAGATTTTGTTGCTTACAGAACATGTGGGGTTTAATGATCTTTTTGATTCTATGTGATTCTGTCCCACGCAGGCCTAGTTTTTCAGGATGTTCTGTTATGTGTCAATATTTGGGCAACTCAGGAACACACACACAGAGACATGGCATAAGTGTGTGTGTGTGAGTGTGTGTGCGTGTGTGAGTGAGTGTGTGTGTGTGTGTAAATGAGTGTGTGTGTGTGTGTGTTTGTGCGTGTGTGTGTGTGTGTGTGTGTGTGTGTGTGTGTGTGTGTGTATGTTGGGGGAGTTTATTTTTTTCAGTTAATAGTTCACTCATTTTCTAAATGTAAAATTCATTAGCTTGATCAAAGCATTACCTTCACAACACACATCAGTG
Organism: Clupea harengus; assembly: GCF_900700415.2. Classification (NCBI taxonomy): domain Eukaryota; kingdom Metazoa; phylum Chordata; class Actinopteri; order Clupeiformes; family Clupeidae; genus Clupea; species Clupea harengus. Next base: position 27,286,937 of record NC_045158.1, on the reverse strand, counting down.
TAAAACAAACATCAATGCATGTTTTCAGTCAATGCTAAAACTTCCCTCTAAGAGCCTCTGAATTGTATTGTCAGTCAATATAACCTTAATTCATTTCAGTACCTTAAAGCTCCTCATCCAGTTCAGGTGGACTACTGACATTGAGATTTCATCTTTATTTATAATCATAACAATGTCAAAGATTAACAAAGATACAGTCCACGATTCTGGCAAAAGGCTGTTGATATTTACGCTCAAATTAGACCCCTCCCTTTTGTGCTCCTGAAGCAACGTGTTGATTGGCTGATGTATGTTTCCCCTTTACAGAGACTGGACTGTGTACGAACGATGTATTTTGAGCGCACACACACAGAATGAACTGCTAGAGGACTGTGAGGAGTAATTCACTTCATTTGACAAAAAGTGTATTGGATTATAATGGTGAACCTCACATTTAATGTGTCTTTCCTTTCCTGACTTGGGCATACAATGCTACATCTGATAGCCATATTTTCACCAGTTGATTTCAGTGGGAATAGAAGTAATCTGTGATATTTTGCCCCAGATGGTTTAAACTTAAAGTATGACATGGAGTTTTTTATTGAGATGACATGTACTAGCACACAAAACCTTTCAGGGATTTCAAAAGAATGTCTGCCAATCCTATGTACCCTCTCAAGGGGAAACGTTTGCCACGCTGGCTAATTTGAGAAGGTCATCATAGGTTGTGAGCTAACATTAGAGTTAGGGTTTTTGATGGTGTTGTTGCCAGGTTTGCCATTGTTGCCAGGTTTGCCATTGGATTTCCACCAGGAATTCTTCTGGTGATTTGGCTGCTTTGTGTTGAAGTGCAATTTGCCTGAAAATGTCTCCACTGTTGCCACGTTCACCTGAGGGTTTTGTTCAGACTTAACAATATATCTCCTCGTAGGGATGAATTATCTTGCTCGATCCCTATCAGTCAGACAGTCTTTCTATCTCTCATCATAGTTTCAAGACCAAGTCCAAACTCAGCGCTGAAATATGCCGCATACACCCGGAGCCCTGAGGTGATTTGAGTGAATTTACAGCTTCCACCCACCCTGCTGCATTATCTAGTACTTAGTCACCAGAAGAGCTGGTTTCGGCACGCTCTGTTTGGAATGTAGCTTACATGTCATCATTCAAATCAAGGGGATATATCTGGCAAGAGAGCTCTCACTGTTACTGGTAACATTACATTTGCCAAACTGCGTGTGAAATGTGAAAATTGAACCTGAAAACAGCTGTGGTACTGTGAGTACTCAAGTTACGCGCTAACCTGTATAGGAATTTCATAGATATCAAGCCAGGATGTTTGATAAACCAGACTGATTCATTTCAATAAAATTAACAAATTAAATATATCAATGCTGTTAAACAGACTGAGGATATTCAAGCACTTAATTTCATTGTATCCGCACAGGCAAACTAGAAATACTATAACACAGCTAAGAACGGGAGCCGCAGTTAGCATCTCTGACATGTTATCAGACACATGATTAGATAGTAGAACGTGTCAAAGTAAACAAATACTTCTGTGCTAGATAAACTATTGACACAATCGTCAGTGAGGTCTCTGCCTGACCTTGGCAATGTGGCTTCAGGACTGAAAGTTTCTATTCATCTCAGGTCACCTGGCACATGCACTAGAGTGGAGTTGTGATCGAAATTTGAAAGTTAAAACCAACGACGATGAGGGCTGTATAATGCAAACTGAAAACAGCTGTGGATTTACTACAGCTGTGGAGGATTTACTAATAAATGTAGGCACTACAGAAAAGTGTTTGGCAACTTAAAATGACAGTGACTTCTTGACCAGCATCTGGTACGAGGGTTATGAGGGGGAACTAATTCCAGTTTCGTTTTATTCCAATACTAAGAGTCAGTTTAGTTTTATTACAATACTAAGAGTCAGTTTGGTTTTATTCCAATACTAAGAATCAGTATGCACTTCGCTTTAGGACATAGGCCACCCACACACAGGACATGAGACGAAATACAACAAATGAATTTATTTTAAACATATGTACATTATATACACAAATACATACAATATTTTCAAAAAGGCACATACAAATTGACACTTCTCAAAAAGACTGACCAATCAGAGACACTTCATTCTTTCTGTAAAACACTGTTCCACTGCCTGTGGCTCACCACTCCATCGGAAGAGAATGAATGTGTGCTTAAATAGGCTGTGCATCAAGTTCATAAATTAACCTGACTTCAGTGCATTTTTTTTTTTTTCATAAATAAAGGCTTACAAAAATAATGACCATTCGAGCGTGACCTTTTGGTACACAGATTGTGTGGATTCTGATCAGAGGTTGAGCAGTCAAGTACGAACAATGACCTGTGGATGCCAATCACAACACCCCCCCCCTGCACATGAATGGCGTGGGCAGTCTCGTCCAGCTCCCGAGGTCTTCCCTAAAATACTCAGCCCCGTCGCTCAGTCCTCTGTGAGCCGTAGAAAGTGCTCAGGGTGCAGCAGCGGTACCAGACGTCTGCCTTAAGACGACCAGATGAAGTGCTTTCTTTTCAGATGTGGAATCTGAAACACAGAAACAAAGCCGTTTTATTCTCTTCTATTCAGAACACTTTTCTCATTTGAGTTCAAAAGTTCAAAAACACTAGACGTTTGCTGGGTGTCGAAGATTTGATGAGCAATTATATTAAAATGATCAAAACCGAGACATTTAAAACTGTCAATTTCGCCAATGAATGCTGCCTATAAAACTTGCTGTAAAGGAGTTGGAGAACTCCTGGGGCCCTGGTATGGGGTGGGGCACTGAGTAGGTGCATACCTTTTTCTTGGCTTCACCTCCCAGCCATCGCGACATTTCGAGAATGTTAGATGCTTGCCGGGTACGATATCATTCTCAGAAATTTCTTTCTCTGCACAAAAAGTGTATCTGAAAGCACGAACACACACACACAGCAGATTAGACTCCAGATGAACCAAACTGACCATATGAATATCAGGCATGTTAAATAGCTTTAGGTTAGGAAGAAACTAACAACGCCCACACGACAAATGAAACCAGCTGAATATTTTACTGTTTTAATTCAACATAATACATTATTATACATCATACATAACATAATTAAAATTCTGAATGAATCATGTTTCTGCATAATAATAAACATTCTTTAAACTTACTTTTTCTGAGTCTCTCCGCATTTCACACGGATCCGGCGCACCTGTAAGACCTGATTGGATGGTGGACTAGACCAGGACCAGAAGCTCTTCTTGATGCTTCTAAACAGGGACGCCATAGACTCCGCAGGTCCTTCCCAGCTGAGCTGGATCTTCAGGAGGTCACCAATGTCTTCCTCAACAAACACCAAGAACGTGTTGGTGAAGTTCAGGCCAACTTTTCCTGGTCTGTGTGAACAATAGAGAAATCAAATCAAGTCACCTAATGAATAAAAAAAAAAAAAAGGTGCATTTCCAGTTACACACACTGCCAGGAATTCAAGGCGCCTCCTTAGTGTGCCACTTACATGCTGACGCCGAGATCAGAAGTGTCGTTGTGAGACCCCAAGAGCTTGACATTGAAGATGGGGTCAGCGTCATCGGACTGCTTTCTGTTGAACACGTGCATCTTCATCTGGTAGTGGTAACCTTTGGGAGATTGCAGGACAGGGTTAGTAAAAATGAAAGCAAATTAAACACCGAAAACACTACGGCATACTCATGCAAGAATACGATCACGTAGAGGGAACACGTACCTCCGAACGGCGTGTCCGCGCGAGTCTTCAGATACATCTTACTGTTCCTCCGTTTACGCATTTTCTTGGCGTTGTAGCCCATGTTGTTGCAGCGGTTCTTGCGGCAGCTCAGGCAGATCCCCTTCTTGAAGCGGTCGGGCCCGGTGCACTGGTACGCATAGCTGGTGTGGTCCTTACTCAGGGAGTCGACAAATAGGTGCACTGCTCTTTCATGCTCGCACTTCAACACATCCACAAAACCTGCCAGGGAGATAGAAAAATCGACCAATCAAAAGGCATGACGTGACATGCCAGCCCCCTGCGCCAACCCCACAGACCACAAACGTATTCTGAATTCTTACGGTGAGATTTCACATATTTTTAAAAAGGCAGCAGTCTTTTTTTTTTTTTACTGGAAGAGTCCTCACCATGAAGGTTGTAAAGCCACATAGCAGTAGAGACGGGTTTTAAAGTACGTGTTCCTCAAGAAAATGTTTTTTATGCGGAACCTTTTTTAAAAGGCTAAAAAAAAGCCAAAGTGTTTTCATGATTCCAGAGCCTGATGAGAAGGACTGCCTCATGCTTACCTCCACCAGCATACGCCACAACATCACCCAATGCGCAGCCCGGTTGGATGTCACCACCATTTGGATAGATGTCGATGTCTCCTATTGGCTGCTGGATGCCAATGCTGACGCCCAGGGCCTCCCGTGTGTACGTGTGCAGGACATCCACAAAGTCTGCGTCATCTGGAGAAAGTCGCCGGTGTGAGTCCACTCCTTCAAACATCGGTCCTGCTGGGTCCAAGCCTTGAAAACACACACACAGACACAGGAGTTCACACGCACAGTTTGTCTCAGGAGCTAAACACACCCTACACACGCGTAAATACCACACACTATTCATAATCAAATGTGGCCCTTTTATAAATAGCCTGGGCTTGTACCTGTTATTCTTCCAACTGTGCCTTTCACAAAATTGCCTGCGTAGCCTGCAACATGTGCCCCAAGGCTATAACCAATCAGGTGGACATTCTGCAATGGCATATTCATGTCGTCCTGAAAGGGGAAAGCAAAAATCATACAAAATTAAACAAACCAAACAAACAATTAATCAGCAATGGTACACACCTATCAAAACCAGCAACAGATCACATCCAGTTGTTCACACACACACACACACACTCACCTGGAGCCAGTTGAGCAGGTCTGCGATGCTGAGTCCAACGCGACGGGTGTGATTGACAGCATCAGGGTAGAGCTGATGGGCGAGGTTCAACCATTCAACGACGAACACATTGGCTTCCGGCTCTCGCTCTTGCACAGCCGCCACAAGCTTATGCATCCAGCTCTCGAATATGCCACTCATCTACGGGTGAGAGGCCAGTGTCACACCTCTGACAATTGCATATTAAATGACAGCCCTATTCAGGACCTCATAAAAGCCTTTAAGCCAGCACACACACACCTTATGTCCACAAACATACACGCAGATAGAGCTAACCCACTTACCGTCCAGCCATGTATGATAAGGATGGTCTTGGCTGTGGTGTTGAAACCACACTCCTTCAGGCCCTCTCTCCTCTCAGGATGGAGAACACAGCCCTCCTCATCTAGGTCTAATGACTTGCGGAAGTCATATTTGATCTGGTCATGAAGTGCATCTGGATCCTTCAGCAGTTTCCCATCATATTCTAAGTTTGGAGAAGAATGTTCAACGTTAAGCCATATGGTGGTTTCAGCGCATTCGGTGCTTTAAACATGAGGGAGCGGGATCTTCTTTTACCTGCTGTTAAACCACTATAAAAGGGACACTGCCAAGGAAAACTGGAAATTCTAATTCTATGCCATGCCCTAGCATTTCAAACAGCTCGCGTGTGTGGTCGTACTGGGTGTTTTAACAGCTGCACTGAGCCGGGCTGTGCGTTGGCGGTAGACGTGTGACTGCATGGCGTCTCACACTCGCGTTTCCAGCGTTTCACGTAGCATACAAGTTTCACTTATAAACTGAAATCGATATCATTCGTGACCGGTTTGCGAGGCGGCATGTAAAAAAAAAAAAAAAGTAACAAGAGTAATTTCCCTCCTATCTGGATAGTCCGTTCTCTAAAACACGGGAGAATCCCATTCAATTTAAATTCCGCATTCTTACCAAAGGAAAAGCACGGCATATGAATTCTATTAAAGCAACATGCTTGCAGACATTACAACTTAAAATCCATTCAAACGTTCTTTTCTCACTGAACAACAATGGCTACGATCACCCAGTCCCGCAAGTACAAAGGACACAATATAAGCAGACATTTCAAAATGACAAGTTATTAAAAACTATCATTATTCACACAGTTTAACATTGTTCAAAGGGAAAGGATTGCATCAAATCTGAAGTCATTTAAAAGTACCATTGTAACTTAGATCGCATTACCTTCTAGTGCATTCTCTTCAAGTCCAGAGGAATAGGCGAATGCCGCACAATAAATAAAAAAAACAAGTAAAATAATAGTACTTTTCATTCTTTGCTCCGCGCCAAAAGGGTAGAGTTGAGATAAGTGTCCTATAGTTTTATATAGAAATGAACGCGGAGGCAGAGCAAATATCTTGTTACACCGGCGACGAGCGGGGCCAGGAAAATGTTTAAACCTGAATCAGGTTGCTCATTAGTTTTAAATAGTTCCAGAGACCCTACATCTGTCAGCTGATCATCAGCCCATCTGTTTCCTCTCCTAATTGGTCAAGCCCCTGGGTTTACGCGGAAAGGCGTGGCAAGGGATCGTTGAATGAATTGTAGTATTTTCTCACGTTGCGTCACTTAACTCTTCACGCATTTCCAATAGAAAACAAAGCTGCGGAGTAGGGCAATGTGCGCCCGCTGACGCGAGAGGAATATTAAAATAAGCCGGAACCTCAGCTTGTCAACACTTCGCCCACATGTTTGTTATGTGGTATCTTACCCTAAATAAGTACACAATAAACATAGTCCTTGTTCCAAACATCTTTAGTGTGCTTGGCAAACAGGTGCAAAGTGCTGGTCACGCTGTCTCTCTAATGTTAAAATCACTGGCAAGATAATCAGTCATCAGAAGGCATACGGAAATCTCATTACATGTTCCATTTATGTCATGCTCTTGTAGAAGCACATTCCACATTTATTTAAATCTTTCACACTTCATCACAATCACATTCTTTCTTTTTTTTAAAGATAAACTAAGAACAAAACAAAACGGAAAAAGAGGCTACCGAGAGTCGTGTTTTGGTGTCTAACCAGGCAAAAGGATTCACGTTCTCTTAAATGTTACGAGGAACCTGAATCATAATCAGCATTCCAGAAATTCCTGCTAAATATGTGATCACACTGAAGCTTAACAGCCAGGCCAGTTATATGCTTTAACACTGATGCATTCCCAGGCTAGAAGTGGGTCAGCCTCTGCTATTGTGAGTGTATGTGTGTGTGCATTTGTGTGTATGCCAGTGGGAGTAGTGGGCTCTGCATTGCTTTGCTTTTCTGACATGCAAATGATTTCAGGCTGTGCAGGAAGCTTCACACTCAGGATCGAAGAGTAGGTTCGTTGATCATGTCAGAGTAAACGGGGTGAACAGGTTATAAGGGTTGCCTTTGGGTTTGCGCTGATAGCCTACAGCCAATGGCAAATTCAGGTAGTTAGGCCACACCAATGTCAATGCTCAGTTGTGTATATGAGTCACATCAGTGATGATATAGCAGCCTCAGAGAGAAATAATTTGAGAGAGTAGGTCTCATTGCTTAAATGTATCATGTATTTGAGAGCCGAAAGACAGACTAGCTAGTCAATGTCTGTGTCATGATTCCTCATCGTATTAAAGAGTCCACTGAACCTGTTTTCCTAGAAAGAATAAATATTGCGAGTGCCTCTCAATGCTGTGAGCTGGCAGTATCACAGCACGTTCCCTTCTGCAGTGGTCAGGATCCCGCCTAGAGACAAGGTGAGAGAGTTCACTGACCAGTAGTGACCCGTGCCTCGGCCGCTGGCCAGCTTCTGAATTACAGAGAACATGAGCCTCAGTACATCCAAAGATAAAGTATCTGTAGTTCAGCCGATGAGCAAATACTCATCCCTCAAACCATAACTACCCATCTCTCTCTCTCTCTCTCTCTCTCTCTCTCTCTCTCTCTCTCTCTCTCTCTCACTTTCCTTCTATTGGCAGGGGGGTTTACACCAATGTGGAAGTGTAGTTTCCTGTTTTAAGCTGTGCATGTTATTTTCATCATAACTCTACTATCTCTATCAGTAAATTGTGTTGATGTGGCTGAAGGTGTCGAAATCGATGTTAAGCTCATGACTTGATGAGTTTACAGAAATTAACTAAATACTTTTAGACAAAAAAGGATGGCTACTGGTATATTGAAAGAGCTGGTGGGGCAGGCCTTTCTCTTTCAGAATACTTTCTTAATGTAACGTCATGTGTGATGTATATGTATGCCTTGATCCTGATGGTTTGGGCCCAAGACATCCATGGACTGTTAACCCCACTAGCCTAAGACTTGTACCCGTGGTACTTAATTGCATGTAATGATGTGATGTACTGTATGACTGCATAAAAGGATATTTGATAAAAGGAAATAAAAAGAAGTTAAAAAAAGAAAAGAAAGAGCCGGTGGGTGTGTCTGCACTCTGAAAAGGTGGGTGTGTCTCAGCCATAGGGCAGTATTGCGGTTGGGTTCTACTTACAGAGGCACCTGCGGTTGGCTTCTGACTACAGAGGCACCTGCGGTTGGGTTCTAACTACAGACACACCTGCTATTCAAAACCAACACACCTTGTGTCAAATGCAACAAATGGCTCCTCACGGGCCTCTAGATGTCCATTCTGTGAGTGGAGTGAGCACAAAAAAAAAGAATTAGTCCGTATATGAAAATATGTTCGTTTGGGATACAAACAATATGGTTCTGATTGAGACATACAGTATTCCAGACAGTCAACACATTGCTTCCGGAGCACAGAAAAGAGGGGTGTTATTTGATTGGCTTTTGAGCTCAAACATCAACAGCCATTTGCCAGAATAGTGGACTGTACCTTTAACTTTTCTCCCTGACTTCACTTCCATCACGTTCTAAAATCGAAGTGCTACAGACAGAAATACACATTAAGTTTAATAGTCTATCTGAGGGGGCATGGGCAAGAGCACACAAGATATTGGGGATATCACAATATAAATAAAGTTATTCCTCAATATGGACTAATCCCTCAGTCCGTATTGGGAAAAGGGTATTCTTATGGCAAGCATGGTTGGTGAAAGGCATACGGGCAGTTCAGGATCTGTACAGAGAACAATCATTTATGTCATTTGAAGACCTTAAAGAACATTTTAACTTAACCGATAGAGGGGATTTTTGGAGGTATGTACAGCTAAGAAGCAGTGTGGGAGCTGTTTTTGGACTGAGAAGGAAAGAGGAAAAAGAAAATGTGATACAGGAGTTCCTTGATTCTCCACATATTCTACATTCTGCTTCAGTATTCTATAAGAAAGTATCAACTATCGAGACCAAAATGTGTGAAGGCTTAAGAATAATTGGCAGAAAGATTTTGGTATGGACATTGTTGAGGAGGTGTGGCAGGATGTTATTTCTAATGTGGGAAGGACTACAAGAGATGCCAGAAAAAAATTAATCCATTATAAAATTGTTCATAGATACTATTTTACCTCTAAGAAGTTGTTTAAAATGGGTATAACCAAGGACAACAAATGTTGGAAGTGTAACAAATAAATGGGTACATTCCTCCATGCCTTGTGGGATTGTTCCTTAGTATTGCCTTTTTGGAAGGCAGTACTGCAAAAGTTTGAAAGCTGGCTCGGACAACCCCTGCCAGAATCCCCAAGGTTATGCCTGTTAGGGGATAGGTCTCAAATGCCACCAGGCCTGGCTAAAGCAGTAACTGGGGTGATGATAACAGGTTTTATGGTAGAAGCCAGAATTATTCTACGTAAGTGGAAGAGCCCACACAGACCAGAGGTTACAGAGTGGCTCAAGCTCATGACAGAGATCGCCTCTTTTGAACTCATGATAGGAAGGGTGCAGAATAATTCAAGCAAAACCAGCCAAGCATGGCTGTCTCGAGTATTGTCACAAACTCTTAGAAGGGATGCAGGACTTTAATGAGTATAATGGAGAGGGTGTATATGTATTACACTTAATGTATATAATGGAGAGGGGTGTATTAATGTATATTTGTATGTAAAATGTAATGGGTCTGGGGTGCTGCGAGGGTTCATATGGGCTGCCTTTAAAGTTTTGTTTTATGTTTGTTTTTGTGTGCTTTTTTTGTTTTTGTTTGTTTGTTTGCTTGTGTGTGTGTGTTTCCCCTTTAAAATGTGAGATGTTTTGTAACATATATGTGTAAATTCTATGTATATATGGAATTGCATCTTTAAAACAAATGAAAAAACTTACATGACATGAAAAAATTGTCAATTTGAGGGATGGAGAGGCTGTTGTGGCCGACTGGAGCATTCTACTCTGTGAGGATAGAGTGTGGAAATGTGTGGAAATGCGTGTGGAAATGCGTAGTGTCTGGGAGAACTTGAGTGCAACAGACCTCAGGTATTTGTATGTTATACCGTAGTGTCTGTAATGCTATTTATTTCCTGCAAAAGTACTCAAAGTGTTATGACTGCAAAGCCTTTCAACAACGATTTGTATCAGGTACACTCATTTCTCAAGCTCACTCCCCCTCTCTCTCTCTCACTCATTTCTCAAGCTCACTCCCCCTCTCTCTCTCTTACTCATTTCTCAAGCCCTCCCCATCTCTCTCTCTCACTCATTTCTCAAGCTCACTCCCCATCTCTCTCTCTCTCTAATTTCTCAAGCTCACTCCCCATCTCTCTCTCTCACTAATTTCTCAAGCCCACTCCCCATCTCTCTCTCTCACTCATTTCGTGTTGTATCTTCACTGTCCTTTCGAATAAAGGTTTAAAAAGCCCCCCCCAAAAAACGTACAAATATATATAAATAAATAAAATATTGTTTCCTGACTAGACCTAATCGTGTGCTTGTCCCTGTATACAAAACCCCAGTGTGAACCCCCCATTCATTATACTGTACTCACCAGTCACACTGTCATATATCATACAAGTGGCATGCTGCATGTTATATATATTTTTTCTATTGTTTCATTCCTCAAACTTCGTGCCCTTTCAGTTACAGTACTTATCCGGCTGAACTGAAGCTGAGGATTAGTGTTGATCAGAGGCATGTGACTCGTTTGGATCCGCTAACCTTGAGATTCCTCTGGTTTTACTTTCCTCGACTGTATTCCAGCTCACATCACGCACTTCCTAAAATAACTATGAAAAAATAACAGGTTTATATGAATATTAAAAAAGCTTTTCCATACGGAATAACTATAGGGTGTTAATGAAAAAAAAAGTGAACTACTGCTACCACAAAAGGAATATATTCACCCTCTGTGGCGCAATGTATTTAAAAGGTACAAGAAATGTGGTCAGAAACCACTTCTCCAATCTCTAGTTCCTAAAATATCACTGTCTGAAAAAATCATATGTTTGTCGTGAGTCAGGAATACTTTGGCAGAGCAGAGCCAGTCAACAATAATCCCCACAGACGCAAGTTTAAGGCACTGCAGTGTAAGAAGAAGGCGTGCATTAACACAGTCCCGAAGTGGGCTGGGTCTCATCTGAGATGCACTGTAGCACAACCTGGAAAACTGTTTTGTGGTCCAACAAGTTTTGGAAACGAAAAAGTAAAACAGCTGTTGCGTCTCCAGGTCAAACAGGAAAAGAACCAGCCAAGCTGCATCCACAGCATCAGGGCCAAAAGTAGATATGTGTCACTGGCCAATGCATTAGTAATTGGCCTATCTATCAGGCCACTATTAAAACAGAAATGCATGTACAATGTTGGAGTAACATATGCCGGCATTGAGACAATGCAATCCAGGGACATTCTTGCATTTTCCAGCATGGGACACCCTGGAATCTGCCCAGATTACAAGCGCGTAGCTGATGCTCTGCCCAGATTACAAGTGTGTAGTTGATGCTCTGCCCAGATTACAAGTGTGTAGCTGTTGCATACAAAGTGCTGGTGCCAGATTGGCCTGTTTTAGAGTCTTACATTGGCCTGTTCTATCAGCTTTACAGGCTTGCACAGAATGAAGAAGAACAATCTGACACATCTGGATCTGTGCAAAATTAGGGCCATACATCCAATTCAGTCAGATGCTATGTGGAATGCATGGCAAATATATTTCAGGTTATTTTATAACTATATACTGTCTACTAAAAGAGATACTAAGTTACAAGGTTGAAATGGTTGTGCTGACACAGTTATAGCAGTTACATCCGGCCCTTTGAGGGCAACCATAATGCTGATGTGGACCAGGGTGAAAATGAGTTTGACCCCCCTGCCTTAATAGGTCTACTTGATGACATGTTGATAGTCTGCTTGACAACTCAATATTACATTTACATTTACATTTAGTCATTTAGCAGACGCTTTTGTCCAAAGCGACGTACAAGGGAGAGAACAGTCAAGCTAAGAGCAATAAAAAGCATGGTGTAACAATAAATACTACTTTACATGAGAATTAGAAAAACAACGACCTAGATAAAAGGTAAAAGAAGTGCAGGAATGTAACTGCTGAAGTGCAAGTTAAGCGCTAGTCAGGTGAGGTGCTCTCTGAAGAGTTGGGTCTTCAAAAGCTTCTTGAAGGTAGAGAGGGACGCCCCTGCTCTGGTAGTACTATATGTAGTTGGAGCTGTCGGTAGGAAAACTGTATGATCAGGGAAAGTGTATTAAAACCGGATGTCGTCACTTTAAGCCGGTCTCTGGTTGGATAAAGCTTTTCAGCAGAAATGGACAAGGACCTTTACTTTTTAGTTGAGAAGTTGTGTTGATCGCCTGGCATGCAAACGATCGGTTTTCTTTAAATTATTATTATTTTTGTGAAGTTATACGGCTATGTGAATAAAGCTATCTACACAACTTTTTATATGTCTACATTGACTCGTTTAGTTGTTCATGTGGTACACGTAGGTCTTAACTGAAGCTAACGCTTAGACCAACAATCCATTGGAACACATAGTAGCTAGCTAGCCTCGCTGCTAATAAGTCTAACATTAGCATGCTAATATGAATAGACCCATTATAGTCAGGTGGCTTAATGCTCAATTGACTTGTTAACCGAACTTTTACGAAGTCATACAACTAAACACACAAGTGACTTGTTAACCGAACTTTTACGAAGCTATATGACCAAACACAAAGCTAGCACTGTTAATTCCGCTATAGCTAGCCAGGTCAATTAGCTCGCCTAAGATACTGCAATTTAAGCTAACCAATTACCTCATTTCCCCCAAAACCCATCGATTACATGTGTTTGTGATGTGTAACATATATCCTTAATCA